>NC_133586.1:1406276-1530996 GCF_964106895.1 Numenius arquata
CCTCGGCCGCGTGTCCGGACCTGGCTCCAGCGAGCGGGGTTGCAGCCGCTCTCCCACGGCACAGCCCCCACCGGCAGCCCGTGTCTTTCAATGGAGGGGAAAAGTATTTTAGCTGTCAATTATTAACTTTTATGACTTTTCTTACGGCAGGGCGAGGAGAGAGCCGAGCTGAGCTGGGTAAACGAGGGGCCGGGCTCCTCGGAGTGCTCGGTGCCGGAGTCAGCAGCGTGGGGACATGCCAAGACCTTTTCCAGCAGAACAGCGGAGGCTTTGTCGGAGGCTGTTATTGCTGCCGGGACGTGCTGGGGAGCCCAGGCAGCCCCCAGCATAGGCAGAAGCTCAAGGCTTTCCAAAAACCAGCGCGGCTCAGGCACGTGCTGGAGCCCTTTGCCAGACCCAGAGCTTTCATCCCTCCTCCTCGGGGGGGATGGCCGCATCCCGGCGCCCCATCCCGCTCCTAAAACGCTGCCGAGGGGAACTTCCATAAATCCCACAAACCGTCAGCGTGGCCACGAGCCACTGGTGCCGTAGGAGGGCAGGGAAAAGGGCAGGGAAAAGGGCAGGGAAGAGGGCAGGGAAAAGCAATGTACTGCCAGCCCCACTGCACCGTCCCCGTCACACACACGGCTCTTTCCCACCTTCATCTTTTCAGGGCACATCCAAAAAACTCCCGGCCGCCGACCCACGGGCAAGCTCATGCCGTGCAGACCCTCAGCATCCCCAAAGCAACGAGCTGGAATGATTCGGGGGTGAGGGGTGGGGGGGGGAAAAAGCAGAGCGGCCGGTACTTACGGCGCTGCTCCCGGGAGCGGGGCTGGGTCGGATGCTGCGTTATCGCCGGCGCTGGCTCCGGGCGACCGGATTACTCATCTGTGTACAAACACAGCCCACATGGCCCCGGCCGCGCTGGGAGCCAAGGGAACGGGCTGGGGCAGGTTTGCCAAAACCGGCAGCCTGGCAGGAAGGGCAGGGAGGGCTCTGCCGCAAGCCCCCCTTGGCTACCGGTAGCCGGCGGGACGGTGTCCCCGCGCCCCCGGCCAGGCTGGAGCGGGGGGAAGGAGGCGGCAGAGGTCAGCCCCGCCGGCTGCTTTCCCAGATTAGGAGCAAATTAATTCTGGCTCGTCTTTTAGTGGAACAGGAAAAAGGCAAACAAAATAAAACCGGAAATAACTGCGGCCAAACGCTCTCAGACCGTGCTGTGGATCAGCTTCAGCCCCGGCTGCGAGGAAGCGGGAGAAGGGCAGGAAAAAATATTAACTCACAGACCTCCCCGCGCATCTTCAGCTCCCGGGCCCCTCTGCCTTGGCACCGGAAAACACCCCAAACTTGCTTAACTGTCTCCAAAGAGACTGGGAAGATAAAACCCAGCCGTAGATGGGGAGGGAGGTGCTCCCAAACTGTTCCTGGTCGGACGGGGGACCCGGCGATGGGGGTCCCCTCGGCCCCCACGGAGCAGGACCCGCCAGCTCTTCCCACGCCTGCGCCGGCTGCGAAACCCGGCGTTTCCCCTTCTCCTCCCTGATAAAGCCGCTATTTTTACTGCAGCCGTTGGTAACGTGTTTCACAATATTTGAATAGAGCGGTGGATGGAGGACGGGGAGTCGCTGGAGAGGGATGCCCGGGCTTTCGCTCCTCTGTTATTAAGTAGCTGGAAGAACTGGAGCCAGGCGTAATGCACAGATGGCGGGGAGAAGCAGTCGGGCTCATTTCAAATCAGGGCTTGTGAATGTAAAAGCACTATTCTGCGTTTTAATCACAAGGGAAAGTCTTTTGGCATCGGTTTCTGGGTGTGAGCACATTAACTCTACCCTGCCGGCCCTCCAGCACGGCTTCCCCTTGGACCATGGCTTTCCCGGGGCTCTGGGATCTCTTTTTGGCTGCTGTTCCCCCCAGGAGGGATGCCCCGGGACCGAGATAGTGCCCATTTCCCAATCTCGGAGCCTTGCTGGCTGACCCATGGACGGGAGGCAGCTACGGGGCAGGCAGGGGGATTTGCACCCATGGGTCTGGTAACAGGTTCCTTAACGAAGCAACCCCCACCTAGAGGGCCAGAAAAACCCACACCCCGTGGCCATGACCTCTGCTACCACGAAACTCATCCCTGGCAGCAAACAGGAGCTTTGGGGGGGAATTCTCCCCCCCGGCAGGGAGGAAGAGCCAGGGATGGGGGGATGGACACGTGTCGGCGGATGCCGATGCTCAGGCTCCGGCGTGAGCCCACGCGGGGCTGGGCTTATAAACAGCCCTTTTATTGGGATGAAGGCAGTAAAACCGTCCCCAGGCAGCAGAAGGAAGACAATTCCATCGCAGCGCTGGAGGAAGAGCTGTGCCCCGGATAGCCGGGCGCAGCCTGCTCACCCGCAGCTCCTTTTCCCCACAAAAAGGGAAAAATCCCACAGCGTTCTCCCTCCTTGCCAGCAAATTGACACAAAATTCGGATCTACTTTGGACGGAGCACGGGGCGGGCTGGGCACAGGCACGTCTGCATCCAGCTGCGGGGCTGGGGACATCTCGGCTCCCGGGGGAGGTTGTCGCTGACTTCATCCCCCCACGGCCCCCGTCCCCGCGGGGCTACGGGCCAGCAGAGCGGCCAGCAGGAGGAAGACGCTGCCCCTCTGCCTACCCCACGCTGTTAGCATTGAGCGTGTGTTTTAAACCATCTCCTGGGCTCTTTTTTCCCTCCAAACCATTACCCACAGAGACCGACACGCGGATTTACTCTCCTTACCCCCTCGCCCGCCCGGGTTTATGAGCTGTGGCCGGCGAAATGAGCCGGAAAGGATGAAGCCTGCTGCTGCGCTGCAATAAAACCATGAAAACCTTTGAAAGTGACTCCTGATTGTTTTTACATGACCACTGACACGAGCCCATCAAATAATCCATCTGCATTTATTCGCACCGGTGGCTCGTGCACCCGGCAGCGGCGGAGGAGAGATTTTATACCCGGGTACTTCGACCTCGCTTCGGGCACGACCTCCAGCCAGAGGCAGGACTTTCTTCCCAGCACCCTGCCCTGGGAAACCCCGTGTTTCCAAAACTCGGCATTTTTCAGCGCTGGGCAAAGTCTGTGCCAGCCCCACGGTGCTTCCCGTGCAACTGGTGCAACGAGTTTCAAACCAGTGGAAACTTCCCAGCGCTGGACGGCTGGGGTTTTTTGCAGCAAAATAGGATCCGAGCTGAAACACAACTGTGCGAGCAGGGCGTCCCGGGCATCTGGAAAGCAGCAGCGAGCACAAACCAGCTTCTGCTGGCTCTCGTTCTTGGGGTCAAAGCACTGGGAAAAGGAACTTGCAGCGGGGAAGCTCCCGGCTGCCTCCCGGTGCCCGCGGGAGAGCCTCAAAACCCAGTGCAGGTTTTGGGGGGCCCAGTGGGCGACTGCTGGGACCTGAGGGCTGAGCAGTGCCAGCAGAGACACCCCACAGCTTGGGAGAGGGACAGAGGTGGCGCCGTGGCTGCTTTGTCACCAGCCCTGGGGCACCCCACTGCCTGGGGAGTGCGGGGCACCCCCATAAGTCCTCTGTCCCCCAAGCTGTGTACAGACACGGCCCCCTTGCAGATGTGACCACAGCCCAGGGACAGCCTGGGGACAGCCACCCTTCAAGGAGCAGGGGATGCTGGTGGCCCACCCGTGGTCACAGCTCATCCCACCTGTGCTCAGGGATCCAGGTTGTACCCCCTGCGCCCACCAGCACAGCCCACTCCGGGTTTAATCACTCCCTGCTTTTTGTTTTACTTAAAACTGGGCAGCAGGAGCAGAAAGGTGACTTTCCCGGCTGGCCCTACCCCAGAAGAACGGCCTCTGTTTGCTGAACTGCAGATAAACGGCCGCCCTCAAAAAACAAAAAGACTCGGTGGGAGCTGGAGGGTCCAATGTCACCCCTGGAGCTGCCCATAAGGAAGCTTCCCCCAGGAAGAGCCACGGGGGGGCTGCCCGGCCACCAGGCACCAACACAATCCCTGGGAGCTGCAGCCTGAGCCCAGATTTCAGGCTAAACCAAATTTTTAGGCTGAGCCCAGCTTTCCTGCCAGCCTGGTCTCCCATTCTACCCCTCTGCTCCACTCTGGTGAGACCCCACCTGGGGTTCGGTGTCCAGCTCTGGGGCCACCAACATCAGAAGGACAGGGACCTGTGGGAACGGGGCCAGAGGAGGCCACGGAGATGACCATGGATGGAGCCCCTCTGCTGTGAGGACAGGCTGAGAGAGTTGGGGGGTTCAGCCTGGAGAAGAGAAGGCTCCGGGGAGACCTCAGAGCCCCTTCCAGTCCCTCAAGGGGCTCCAGGAAAGCTGGGGAGGGACTCTGGATCAGGGAGGGGAGCCCTAGGAGGAGGGGGAAGGGTTTGACACTGAAAGAGGGGAGATGGAGATGAGATCTGGGGAAGAACTTCTTTGCTGTGAGGGTGGTGAGAGCCTGGCCCAGGTTGCCCAGAGAAGCTGTGGCTGCCCCATCCCTGGAGGGGTTCAAGGCCAGGTTGGAGGGGGCTTGGAGCAACCTGGTCTGGTGGGAGGTGTCCCTGCCCAGGGCAGGGGGTGGCACTGGGTGGGCTTTAAAGTCCCTTCCAACCCAAACCATTCTACGATCCTCCTCGCAGAGGGGACCTTGGCAGGCCAGCCCAGCTCACCCCACCCCTCCTGGGCAGGTTACCCCGAGAGGAGGTGCCGGACTCCCCAGGCATCCCCCCTGCAATGAGATGGGGTCTCTCCAATAATGGTGCTGCACCAGCACAAAAAATACCCACCCCCAAACTATAGAAAATTTTAAATTCATCCAAAAAAAAAAAAAAAGAGAAAAAATTACCATCATCAGGTCCATCATCACTGTTAGTGCCCGTTGTGTGAGCAGAGGACAAGACCCACCGCACCCCTTAGTGCCTTTGGAGACCACCCCTCTCTGGCTCCATCTCTGGTCTCCAGCCCCCTCCGCCCCACGGAGCTGGGGGGCTCACTGGGGTGGCATTTAGCCCCACGGGCCACCCCAGAAGCCTGGAAGTCCCAGAGCCCAGCTTCACCCCAGTGTCTCCTCCCCTCCCACTCCGCCGGTGCCCGTTCCCTGTATCCCACATCCCAGCAGAGCCGGAAAAAGATGGGGGGGCACCGAGGTGGCTGAACCCGGATGGAAAAAGTGGGGGATATGGCTAAAATCACCCCCCCGCCAGGCACATCCCGGTCAGGGAGCGGGACCCCCTGCCCCCTCGGCCCCCGCTGCTGGCACAGCCCGGCTCACGCAACGCACTTCTGGGCTCCAGCCTGCCTTAATTAACATTTTTAATTGCAAAACGAATCTGCTGACACGCTCCGCTCACAGGGCGTGTGAGAGGGAGGGATGTGCCAGCGCTGACATTACTGGGAAATCTTTGGGGGGGATGCCGGGGGGGGACGCTGCGGGGAGAGGGAGGAGAGAGAGCGGCTGCGGGAAAACCAGTGGGGAGGGAAGCGGGAGCCCAGGAGGAGCCACATCGTGGGAGAGGAGCCAAACCCTCGCTGCGGCGCTGGGATTCCACGGGGAAAATCACCCCTGGCACCTTCCTCATCCTCACTTCCCTGCCCGTGGATGAATAGGGCCCCGGCTCCGGGCCCGGCGCATTAAAAAGAGCAATACCCGGTATTAATATTTAATTCTCTCTAAGCAGCTCAGCCCTGGGTTCATGGCCCCGGCCCCACGCTCCCCGGGCAGAGGGAGGTGGCATTTACCACCAGCCGCTTCTGCTGACATTTGAGCCTTCAAACGAGGCCCAGGGAAAACAGAAAAAAAAAAAAAAGCTAGAGTGGAACATGGGAACGTTTCCTAAGATCCAGCCAAGCCCCGCGAGCGCTTGGGATAAAGAGGGGGATTTCAATAAAAGGGCTTCTTTATGATCAAGTTAACGGGTGAGTATTCCCCACCCACCCACGCCATTTGGATTTTATTATTTATTTCCCCCTACTAAAGGACTTTGCAGAAAGAAGCCTTTGTAGATGCTTCCTGCAGAGGAGCAACCCAAGGTGCTGCTCGGTGCTGGGGGGGGAGAAGCAGAGAGGGGGGGGGGTCCCCAGCCCACCCTGAGCATACACAGCCCGCCCCCCCCCCCCGCCCCAGCCCTCGCAGCCGGCGCCTGCGCAGCGAACCTCTCCCCGAGCATCCTCAAAAGCCTCTTCTTTTCACACCCACAAAGGTTTTGGCCGAGATTTTGGTCGCAAAGAGGCACCTGGGCCTGGGAAACACCACGTTTACGTCTCCCAGGGCAGGTGGAGAAGCTGCCGCCCCCTTGGCCGGAGTCCTGCTGCGCGGAGCGGCCGCTCCGTCCCTCCTATTTTCCCCCTCGGGGTGACAGAAAGCCACTAAAGCACGATGAATCCCTTCAGAAGGCAGTGCCTCGAGGCGATGGGATGGCTCAGGCTCAGGAAGGCAGAGACCAGGCTTCCGAGCAGGGAAAAACTCTTTAAAGCAGCGTTTCTGCTGGTGGAGGGGGGGCCAGGAGGGACGGGGGGCGAGGGATGGAGCCAACAGCGGAAGGGTGAAGGGAGGCTCTACCTGGAGCGTTTTCCCATCTGCAAATCCTATTAATCTAGGCTCATCTAGGAAAAAACCACCCCAAAAACCAACAGAGGGACGCCTCACCTTCACCATGAGCTGATACCAGCATCTGCAGACGCTGAGGGCAAGAGCAGAACCTCGAGTGGGACAATACCCTGTTCCTCTCCACGCTCAGCAGCAGAAGCCCGACCTCGCCGTAATTAGCCATCGAATCTCCTCCAGGATGGCAACAGCGAGCCCCCAGCGCCAGGTTGCCCGTGGCCACCCAGGCACGGATAGAAATGAAGCTCTGCCAGCACGAGGGGCCACCAACTCCCTGGTGCGAAGGCTCGGTGACACCCGGAAAGGTTCCTCCTCTACCTGGAGATGCAGGGGACCCGTCTGTCCTGGGGGGTGCGGACGGACAGACTCCTCCCTCCCACCCTCTGCTCGTTAGTGGCGATTCCCACGGCACAAGGTGGTGGTGTCCTCGAGATCCACGCCGGCGAGTGCCAGGGTGGCTCCCAACCTCACCGCTGCAGAAGGCCACCTTGTTTAACAGGGCGAAGCGCCGAGCGTTTGGCATTTAAAGAGCTGCTGGAGGAGATCAGCGAAGTCTAGAAGCAGCTCTTTAACATGCGGGAGGCGCAGCGCCTACGCGGGAGTTATCAGTCACTCCAGGCAGATGGTAAACGTATC
The DNA here is from genome assembly GCF_964106895.1 of Numenius arquata. Lineage (NCBI taxonomy): Eukaryota > Metazoa > Chordata > Aves > Charadriiformes > Scolopacidae > Numenius > Numenius arquata. The sequence continues at coordinate 1,413,468 of NC_133586.1, forward strand.
TCCTTTCACCACAAACTGAGCAGCAAACACTCAAATCCATCACCCAGACAACGTATTTAAATCCCCTTCTATTTCCCAATTTCGTACGTTTTTAACAAACTGCTCAGGAATGAAAAAAAAAAAAAAAATAATAAAAAAAAATCCGTGTTTTTTCCCCTCCGAGCAGTTGGGAGGAGCCCGTCCTTGCGGCGGAAAATTTCCTCGACGCATTTCGGTCACAAAATTATTCACGACGGAGTCAAAGGTGGCATCGTCTACGGCCGAGGAGACACTGACCTTCCATGGACCGTGATGGTGATGGTTTAGTGATGATTTAATGGCCCTTCAGCACCAAAGCGGGAAGCGTCGCTCCAGGCAGGGAGCGGCCGAGCCAGAGGTGAGCTCAATCCCAATTTTTTTTTTATTTTTTTTTTTTGGGGGGGGGAGGGAATTTTGATAGGATTTGCACATTTTTAGCCAAAAAAGGGAGTTAAGAGACTGGTGCGTTACAAGCAATCTCGGCCTGCAGGCGACAGACCACCCGTCGTCTTTGTTAGGGTATTTTTTAGTGACCAGTTAGTTAAAATTATTATTTAACAAAACCCCTAAGAACTCAAAATGAGCAGCATTTAGCAGAAATAACTCACCCTGGCAACACACTGCGCGAACTTTACTTGAGCAGATGGAGAATATTCCTCTGTGGCCCCCATCCCAAACCAGCGAACTCCGAAAGAAAGAACATTTTCCAGCTTACTTTGAATAAAAACACCTTCTAAAATTCCCTGGAAAGAGAATTTCTGAGGAATTCCCATCTCGGAACCACCAAGACGATTAGTCCTCAGGGCAGAAGGTATAAATAAATAAAAACGCCCCACCTTTGTGTCTTAAGATAAAAAAAAAAAAAAAAAGAAAGATTTATTTTACAGTCTTATAAAGCAGCTTTACATTAAGCACAAACGTTGACCCATTTACTTCGTATAGAAACATAGTAGAACCTTTCCCTCTGCAAAAAGTCCCGTCTCGCCGTATATAAAACTAACGTGTGCACATTGTGCTTCAACTGCGGAGTCTGTACAGCTTTACAAAGGACTGCCCTTCACAAGAGCATCCTGTAAACAATTTATTGCATATTTAACACATGGTGTAATATCCCACATGTAAAAACAAACCAAAAAAAAAAAAAAAAGAAAGAAAAAAAAAAAAAAGGAAAAAAAAGAATAACGTAGAAAAAACATAAAGTACAATTACAAGGTGAATGAAAATAGCAGCTTTCAGTGAATTGTCTCGCATGATGGCTGAGAAAAAGAGCACTGTCACACTTGTAGGGTTGTGCTTGTGTGTCACTGGTTTGCACGTACCCACGCGCACTATGGTTTCCACGACATCTATATACAGGAAGATTAAACAGATCTCAACGACCAAGACCTTTGTCATTTTGAAGACCAAGACCATTGTCGTTTTGAAGACCAAGACCAAGACCTTTGTCGTTTTGAAGACCAAGACCTCTGTCCGTTTGAAGACCAAAACCAAACCAAAAAAAAAAAAAAAACACCCAACTGAAACGAATTCTGTGAAATTATTGGCACCAATGTCCAATAATCCTCTTCCACTGCACAACTCAATTAATATAAATAACAGGAGAAGCCCTCCCACACTAACTCGTTACGGTTCTACAACCTGGGATGGTGATTGGTTTAATTCCCACGTGTGCTAAGGCCACCAAAAGCGCGATGGAGATGGTTAGGACAGGGTGGTCTGAGGGGACCGATGGCGTTGGCACGGCCAACCTACGCTTCTGAGCTCACCTACCCAACTGCTGCCTCTCACCAGGCACTGAAAGATCAGCCACACCACAATTTTTCAACTGGCATTCGTTAAAAAAACAACAAAAAAAAAAGAGAGGAAATTGTGGCCTCCATAAGGCACCGATACCATCTCTTGAGCAGTCCCCAAAGAGTCTCTCTAGATTCTCCGAATCCCAAATGGGCAAAAGGCGGAGGAAACACGCAGGAGAAAGATGGGTCTGTGTTTGCAGTAAGGACCAGTGAAAAGGAAGCACATTTTTCTGGGTTTCGTGTGTGCGCGCGCGTGTGTCTGTGTGTACACATGGACGTAAAAAAAAATTCACCTCTGCTACCTTTGGTATTGAAATTTCTCCATGACATCCACTGCTCATGTGAATTGATGTGATTGTAGCGTGTGTTTGCAATGATCAAGTAATCACAAAGCTGTTTCAAACATCCGCGAGAAACAGAAAAAGCATCAAAAAATAAAGAAAAGAAGAAAAAGAAGAATCAAGATGCGTATTGTCCTTGTGCCCAGCCTTTTTGTGATTTGAATGAGCTTTGTCCTCAGTATGAACATCTTAAGCTCAACCGCCACCTCCAGGTACAAGACGTAATGGGATCAGTGGAAAAACCCCAAAGCTAATCCATGTCCTTGCCACGCCGGCATCGTCGGGAGGTTTCCAGCCTGGGACTCTTTGAGCAAACCCCAGCACAGCTCAGCAGAGCTGATAACACGGTATCTGCTGCACAACCAAACTAAGCACCCCTGATCTAACAGAATTCCAGAATGGCAGGGGCTGGGAGGGACCTCTGAAGACCATCCAGTCCAACCCCCGGCCAGAGCAGGGCCACCCAGAGCAGGTTGCACAGGAACGTGTCCAGGTGGGGTTTGAATGTCTCCAGAGAAGGAGACTCCACCACCTCTCTGGGCAGCCTCTTCCAGGGCTCTGCCACCCTCACAGGAAAGAAGTTCCTCCTCATGTTGAGATGGAATTTCCCGTGTCCCAGTTTGTTCCCATTGCCCCTTGTCCTGTCCCCGGGCACCACTGAGAAGAGCCTGACCCCATCCTCTTGCCCTGTACCCTTTAGCTATTGCTCAGCATCCCTGAGGTCCCCTCTCAGTCTGCTCTTCTCCAGCTGAACAGCCCCAGGTCCCTCAGCCTTTCCTCAGCAGAGAGATGCTCCAGTCCCTTGAGCATCTTTGTAGCCACCACTGGACTCTCTCCAGTAGTTCCATTTCCTTCTGGAACTGGGGGGCCCAGAACTGGACACTGTTCCAGATGAGTCCCGACCAGGGCAGAGCAGAGAGGGAGGATGACCTCCCTCGACTTGCTGGCCACACTGTTCTCAATGCACCCCAGGAGACCATTGACCTTCTTCGCCACAAGGGCACATTGCTGGCTCATGATCACCCTGTTCTCCACCAGGTCTTTTTCCACAGAGCTCCTACGATGGTTGGGTTTACTCTTCTGGATCAACCAGGATGCTCCACACTGAGAAGGCAGATGAACAAATGGGTGTAAAGGATCAATAAATAGGAAAAAGAAACTGGTTTCTTCAGCGTCACAGCATCCTGTGAGAGCGTTTGGGCTCGGAGGCAGGTGGTGGGGTATTGCACGGGTGCCCTCGCTTGCTGGGCAGAGCCATGAAGACAAAGCCCAGCCAAGAAGCCAGCGCTGGAGACGTAACGACCCCTTACACCATGAGCAAGACAACAGGCAGAGGTGAAACTTGGTATTAAAGCACAAGCGGAGCTGGAAAGCCCTCAGGGGGGGATTTTTAATTTTTAAAATGCTTGACATTCACAAGCAGGTTAAAAATGAAAATCACCACAGGAAAACCTTAATTCATTCCAACTGAATTCCCTGCACGCTACTCAAAACGAGCTCCGTGTCACGCTCAGGAATTCAAGACAAGTCTCCCAAAGAATGAAGCTGCCTCTCAGAAGAAACCTCTCAGATGTAATTAAAAAACACAGGACAAAACATCGGGCTTCGCGACAAGAGATTCCAGCTACCAGGGAGGAGACGACACCAGCAAACCTGACGGGTGATGGTAAATTTGGCTTCCCAAGGGGGTGGGATGGTTGCAGGCGTTGGGAGGTCCAATGAGCCCCACCGGGTTGTGCTTTCGTGAGGTGACTTCCCGGCCCGAACGGTGTCTGCGTGTTCTCCATCCACACGTCTGTCAAACACCACACAGCTAAAGGAGCTCCCTACAGAGAACTGGAAAAAAAAAACCCCACCCAAAAAACAACCCACAAAAGGTGTATTTTTCACCCCAAGAAAAGAAACCGTATGAAAAAAAAAAAAACAAAACACCTTAAAAAAAAAAGATATCACTGTCCACTCCCCAGGCTACATGTAAACCCACATTTACGGTGTTAACACCACACGATCTGTTACGCTGTTCCAACATAGACACACACGACTCCATTTTAAGAGGCCACAGACTAACTTTTCAGGCAAGTGCTGGACTTTAGGGACCTGTATGGCTTCTGCAAATATTTTCCTATGAAAAGGAAAAGAAAAAAACAAAAAAAAACAAAAAAACCCACCCCAAAACCAACCCAAAAAACGTCCCCAAATCTCAGGAGCACAAAGGGGTGCAAGATAGTGGAGCACTAAGGACAGGTGAAGTTCCCGAATCCTACCCATCAGACCCGAATATTTTCACACTGGAATGCAATGGTTTCAGGAGATCAGTTTTTTTAAGGATCACTTCTTTGAAACGGTCCATAAAAAATTGCCGCCGGGACCTTGGAAGCTGTCCCTGTGGGAGGCAGCAGGTCCCAGGGGTTTGGTTGTAAAGCTCTAGTTGTGCTTTGCCCGGCCGCCTCGCAGGTAACTCTTCCACCTCTTGACGAACTCTTTGAAGATGGGGGACTCGTCGATGGTGCTGAGGAGCTGGAGCTGGTTGATGTGGGTGGTGTGATAGTCCCAGCGGGCCAGGTTGGGAGCGGTGCCCAGCATGAAGTGCCGCAGATCATAGATGGTCCCTGAGCCCGTGTCGTAGAGGGGTAGCATGGCCTTCAGAGACTCCATGCCCCGCTCGTAGAGGACCCGCGCCTCCTTCCCCAGCTTCTCCCCTGCTGTTTCTTTTAAGTCATAGAGGCCGATCAAGGAGTACATGAAACCGTTGAGGACAAAGGAGCTGGGGGAGGTGGGGTACTCCTCGTACCAGTCATGCCGGTTCATGAAGATGGCCTTCACTCCACGCTGCTCCGATGGCAGCTTGTAGGGCGCCGTGGCCCTCAGGGCTGCGCTGAGGAACACGTGGTCCTTCGTCAGCAGGTAGGCCCTCACCAACGTCGAGATGGCCTGTCCCTGCGCCATGGCCGAGTACCAACCCGGGTCCAAGGACTTAAATCCTTCCCCCAGCTTCCTCGTCACCATGATGGGCCACCCGCCCCTCTCGTCCTGGTTCCTCACCAGCCAGTTGCTGGCAGCAAAAAAAGCCGCCATGTGAGCGGTGGTCGAGATGGTGATGTTATCGAGGAAGCCTCTACCCTTCGCCACCAGCCTCACCACTCTTTTGGGCATGATTTTGGTTTGCTTCACGGCTTTCGTGTTGGAGAGGCCGACCCCTTTGCGCAGGTCGGTGACCAGGTCCCTGGTGAGGGTGCTCCAGGTAGTCCTGGGGCCGACGCCATAGTAGATGTCTCGGTCCTTAAAAGCGATGAGTTGGGTGTTGGAGACGTAGTGCACAGTGAAGAGCTGGTTCTTCTCTGTTGTCTCGAGAACCACGGAAATGCTCCCGTTCGTTACGAATTTGAGATCAAAAGAAATAATAAAATCGCGGCTGTTCCCAAGCTGCAGAGATACTCCCTCCGTGGCTTCTGTAAAACAAACCAAAAAAAAAAAAAAAAAAAAGCCTTGTTCAGCAGGAAAGTACTCACTTCTCCAAAAGGTTTAAGGTGTGAAGTGCAGCTTCCAGGGGTAAGTCCTCTTACCGGGTGGATCCAAAAGATTTTAGGGCAGCCCATCAATAATTCAATCGCTCTTTCTGCGCGCTACCATGTATTATTTAATTAAGCACAAAAGTCAATCCGGGTCCCGCAGCACCGGGGAGGACTGGTTTGCCTCCCACATTAACCCGCTGCAGCACGGACAGGGAGGCTCTACAGAGAGACTTGGATAGGTTGGATCAATGGGGCCAACATTAATGGTATGAGCTTCCACAAGACCAAGTGCCAGGTCCTGCACTTGGGCCACACCAACCCCACGCATCGGTACAGGCCTGGGGAAGTGTGGCTGGAGCTGCCTGGCGGAAAAGGACTTGGGGGTTCTAATTGACAAGCGGCTGAATATGAGCCAGCAGTGTGCCCAGGTGGCCAAGAAAGCCAACGGCATCCTGGCTTGTATTAGAAATAGCGTGACCAGCAGAAGTAGGGAGGTGATTGTCCCCCTGTACTCAGCACCGGTGAGGCCACACCTGGAGTATTGTGTCCAGTTTTGGGCACCTCAATCCAAGAGAGATATCGAGGTGCTGGAGCGGGTGCAGAGGAGGGCAACGAAGCTGGTGAAGGGCCTGGAGAATAAATCTTATGAAGAGCGACTGAAGGAGCTGGGACTGTTTAGTATGAGGAAGAGGAGACTGAGGGGAGACCTCATCACTCTCTATAACTACTTGAAAGGACATTGTAGAAAGGTTGGTGCTGGTCTCTTCTCACAAGCAAATAGTGATAGAACAAGAGGGAATGGCTTCAAGCTGCAACAGGGTAGGTTTAGTCTGGACATTAGGAAGAAATTCTTCACAGTAAGAGTGATCAGACACTGGAATAGGCTGCCCAGGGAGGTGGTTGAGTCACCATCCTTGGATGAGTTTAAGAGTTGCTTAGATGTGGTGTTGGGGGATATGGTGTAGGGAAGAACTTTGTAGAGTAGGGCAGATGGTTGGACTTGATGATCCCAAGGGTCTTTTCCAACCTAGATGATTCTATCCATGGCTTTATCAGACGCTTCTGGAACCCGGTGGATGGAGGGACAGACACCAGCAGGACCTGGGGTACGGGACAGGGCCACCAATAGGGACGTCTTACTGGACACGGTGATGGGGCAATCTCGATGCCGCCTCATTTTCCTCTTCCGTAATTCAAAATACAAACCAACAACAACCCTTTTGTTCCAAACTGAGAATTTCCCTTGGCAGAAAAGACACCAAAAACGCGGTGCCGCTCGAGCAGTGGCATTTCTGAATAAAGCTCCGCTTTCAGCTAAAAATCCAGGAGAGCCAAGAAGCAGGTATTTAGGATGCCCCCAGGACTAATATTTAAATCTGCGACTTTTTTCTTTCCCAACCTGACAGTTCCAAAACCCAGCACACTGATTAGTTTAATGGGGGGGAAAAAAAAGGACAAAAATATAGAAAAACTAACGTGTTAAAGTATTTATTAAACCTCTCCATTGGCAAAACTTGGTTTAATTAAAAAAAAAAAAATTTAAATAAAGCTCCTAGGCAATACCACATAATGAAATCCAGTGTTCTCTCACAGGCTGGATTTTAAAATGTGAAAAATCAACTCCTTCCTCAAAAAAACCTATCCTAGAAGATCAAAGGGCTAATTAGTTTGTAAGGCTGTGTGCAAATCCTGTAGCTTTGAAGGCAGAGAGGGATGACAAACACTTAAAGACAGTCATCTGAAATTAAGGGCGTTCCACAGAATAAAATGGTTTCCTTTCTGCTATTTCACCACATGTGAAATGCCCCATAAATATTTCTCCGTGTAACCACGGAGTTAGAGCTGCCTTCCCTGCGCGGCGGAGGCTTTTCTCCGTCTTCCAAACTAACCGATGGCGTTTTGCAAGGTCTTGTGCTGGAAGGTGCCATTGTACAGTACCTATTATTTTGACTGAATGTCATGGGTTTTTTCCCCCCCCAAGTCTTTTAAAGCCAAAGCTTCACTCCGTTGAGTTTTGGAGACCGGCATCTTCTTCGGGAGAAGCCGCCGAGCGCTTTGTTACACAACATTTTGCTCCGTTGAAAAATCTAATTAAAAAAAAAAAAACCCCTCCTCACTCGCAATTCCTGTCAAGTAAGTTTTATGGTTCCTTTTAAATAAATGCTTGTGTGATAACGAAGTGAATTACAATAGGGGGGGTAGGAGAGGGAGTTTTAAGAAGGGAAGGAGAACTAAAGGCTGTCTGTTGTTTGCACTGCCTTAAGCGCCTATAAATCCATTACTTAAGGGCATCTAAGAGGAGAGGGTGCACACCGCAGCCTCCCAGCCCCGCAGATCACTCTGCCATCAATAAAGGATGAGGAGAGAATACCTAACAGATCTTTTAGCCTTCCCTCTCCCCGTATTTATCCACTACAAAGACACAAGAGTGTTCGACAATTTTTTCCCTGGAGACCCAGGCCTAAAGTGCCAACTGAAAATTACTTCATTGTCTTTTTAAGTAATGGGCTCATTAATTCTAATGGGTATTGATTGAGGAAAAATGCATCACGTCCTTATTAATGAGCCCGTCCCAGCACAAAGGAAACTCTCGCATGGAATAATGAATTTCCCCGTTAAGTACGAAACAGAAGAGGGTAAATGGCAGAGGCGGCAACACAACGCGTCTTGCCCGTCTGCAGGGGAAGGAGAGCCTGGGTGCAGCCCCGGATCTTCACCGTCCCCCTCCCCAGAGTCCTCTGCAAGGGGCAGTTCAAGGCCACTTGGGTTAACCAGAATCCGGATCTCAAATTCTGCAAGGACAGTCGCATCCCAACGAAGAGAGATCCCGGCTCCACCAGGAGACCTGCACGTGCTCCGCTCCCTCCAGGCTGAAAATAGACCTTATCTATCACCCGTCAACATCTGCTTATCACACGTCGGCGCCATTTCCCAGGCTTCACAGCTAGTCCCCTTTTTTTAATTTTTTTTATTTTTTTTTGCTTCTATTTTGAGACAGAAGCTGAAAGGCTCAGGAAACGTGACTGTAGCTTCTCACTGCCCTCCATGAGTACATTTGCCTATTTTTTCATCAAAATAATGTTGAAAAAGCAGCGATGGGGAGAAAAGGGAGGAAAAGAAAAACCCCGGAGGTAGAGAAATGAGATGATGGTCTCAGGTGAGACCTTAAGGACGGGAAGTCACGCAGGATAAAGGAAAACACATTAATCCCAGCAAATAAAAGCTCCCCTGGTACCACCTGTGGGAATTCGGGATAACCCACCTGGAGCGACGAACTGTTTGACGCTGGTGAACTTGGCTTTATCGGACACGGTGGAGAGGGAGCAGCCTTTGGGCACCATCCAGTCCCCGGCCCTGCCGGCCCTGTCCTTCTCTTCGGCCGTTTCGTACACCTCGACGTGAGGTGGCTTCTCCGTCAGGTTCTTACTGTAGTGACTCAAGCCGTACTGCGCGATCTGGATGGGGTAGAAATAGCCTTGAGGTCCCCACTGGGTGGATAACGGCACGCCTGCGAGAGAGGAAGAAAAAGGAGTGTTTTATCAGTATATTTTCAAAAGCCACTCTCCCTCCACACCCCACCACTCCTGGCAAACGCTATTTCTAGGCTTCACCGTTTTTAGACTCGAGGAAAGTCCTGTTCGAGGGGTGAATTGCTCCCACTTACACCGAGATCCACAACCAGGCAAAACTAAGCAGATTTGAGTGGTAGAGAAGATCTTATCGTGGCCTTCCACACACTCCCATTCCATTGTTTCCCGAAGCACCAACCTTATTTTAAAATACATTTAAAATGGCCTAACAGATTTCCCCCCCCACCCCAGAGACCACTCAATCTCCAAACGATGTCACATCTAACACAAGTCCTTTAACGCCACATAAATCTTTGCAAATTTAGTGTGTGTGTGTCATTACTAGATTTTGGGAAGAGTTATTTGAGGCTAAAAGAGCAATTTTACCCAACATCCACAAATCTGCTCCAATTCCCTTTCACCAGCTCCCAGGAGCTGCAGCCTCGGGTTTCGGGTGAAAAAACCCTCCTTCACGCCATAAATTGCCCATTGCATCACCGGCTGCGTGGGATATGAAAATAAACTGTGTGGAGGAGACTTATTTATACCCAAACCTCCATAAGCAAGCAAACACACCGTTCTTAACACAGGGATAAAAACAGGATTCTCCTGAAGTCGGGAGTTTTATTTGGAACTCTAACTACGAATCCAAAGTGGGAATATATCATTGTGACCCTCCTGCAGGAAACCAAGGATATTTAGCGCTGTAAAACCTTCGCGCGCACGTAAGCCAAGAAAAAAAGAAGATGAAAATAAACAAGTTGACATTTGCATCATTTTCCCCCTTGGCAATGTCAGGCTCAGAAACCGATTTCTCCTGACATGCGGTACAATGAAAAGATTACTTAAACTAAATGTAAAAAGACACATTTTCATGCATATTTTGGTGCTTTGTGTTCCTAATAAATATTACTGATGGAGGAGTCGGGATGGCTTATTGCTGCCTAAAGAGGCAACCATCACGGGAAATATTTAAATACCACGTATTATCTCCGCTCCTGGAAGCCAGCTCGCTTATTAACGCTAAGCATTTTCAGTTAAGTGTGCATTCGTTGAGACTGAAATATGCAAAAAAAAAAAAAAAAAAGGAAAAAAAAGAAATCTGCCTTAAAAGCTTTACTTGAAATTTATACAAGATGACAAGATTAAATTCTCCAGCTCATAGGACATAACAACACGTTAACCTTGCAGAAAGAGAAAAGGTGAAAATATAACACGAGGGTGGTACTTTTTTTTTCATCACGCAGCAAGATGAGAATCTCTAGGGCCGGAATGATGCAAGGCAAGAGCCTAGAAGTGTCTTGAGAAGGTGTTTGAATATTAAAATCCATTCCCTACAAACTATTTCTCTCCTCCACCCCATTTGCGGGATGCCAGTAACTCTATTGCCTTTGCCAAAACCCAGGCTCTGGCACCACGTTTCGTAACGACAGCTCTTAAATCACGTGCTGCAAAAAAAAAAAAAAAAAAAGCAAGGTTTTTAGATAAATAACCACATGGTGGAGCGTTAAAACTGGTTGGTCTCTCGAGGTTTAAGCAGAGAGCGGCGACGCACAGCACCTCGCCTGCACATCTGGCAAGAGGCTGCAGAATCTGTCCCAATCCTCAAGCAGTTCTTACTGAATTTCGGGGTTTTTTTTTTTTTGTCCTTGGCAGATGGAATGAGGACGAGAGATTAAAAAAAAATAATAAAAATGTGAAAGCAACATTAAAAAAAAAGCCAAAAAAAGCCCCCAAACAACTGATATACTCTATGCATTGATTTATCTGACTCCTTTGCAGACAAATTAATTGCCTGACGTGTGGCTTCCTGCAGTGACCGTATCACGGGAAGGGTTCATCTCAACACAGCAGAGCATCGCCGATCACTGAGATGCATGAAAATGAATATATTTTTTAATCCTTAAGTGAAATTTGGTCTTTAATTTACAAGGGGTCACAGTGTCGCACTCCATAACAGTTTTATAAAGTCGTTATTTTTTTTTAATATGGAGCTTGGCAAGAATTTTCTGCGATCAAATCTTTGCCGTGACGTGGGAAGACCTTGCGCGTCCTAATTACCCACTGCACGCTTTACTAAAAGTGCAAATTGGAAAGGTTTTACTGTATATTAATTTTATTCAGGGATGCTTCAAGGGCTGGAGAGTTTTTTTGACCTTTCTGTGGTTTTCCGAAACCTCCTCTCCTCGCCTCAGGCAGCAGCACCATTCGCAGGGCACGGGGAGGAGATGCTGCATCTATAAAATCTTCAATTTTATATTTTCCAGTCACTGCGGCTCCCTGACAGATACACCGTGTCACCAGCAACGCCAAAACCTGACAGCAGTACCAGAGGAGAAGCCTCCTGGCACCTCCAGAGTTTCCTGCGACCGGTAAAACCAGAGAGGCAGGACGGGAGCCGGGAAAAGCCGGCAGGAAGCAGAGACCGCCCACCGTTTCTCAGAGCGGGTGGGTTTTTTACGAGTCTATCCCACCAAAATTAACATCATTTTGCATCTCAAACGATGCCAGCAAGTTTTAAATATTTTTTTAAAAAAAAAAAAAAATTATATAAAAAACTCGATACAAACCTTCAACGCCACTTATACACTTCACTCTGTCTCGAACCTCTACGTTGTAGCCCTCGAAGGACATGAAGACCCCGTCGGGGTGGTAAGGTGCTCGCTGTGTGTATACTTTGGAGTAGCTATGAGAGAATTCAAACCTGTCATAACCATCGTACTGAGCAATTTTCCCATAAACCTCAAAGTATTTCTCTACCCAGCTGAACGGCAGGAAGACCTCGTTGCCTTCCCTCCTCCCTTTCACGGTGTGCTCGTCATTGATCAGACAGTCAATCTCCTCGTACTTCAGCCCCGGGGCTTTGTTGAAGCCCCCGGCGATGGGGGGAGCCTTTTGCTGCTCCTGGGGCGATGCCTCCTCGCTCTGCTGCCGGGATGGGTCGCTCTCGGAGGCGGCGGCGGCTCCTCCTCGGCGTTCGGGGCCAGGGAGGCTCCGGGGGAAGGGACCAGCTCGGTCGGAGGAGCATCGGTTCCAAAGCAGCACCATCAGCAGGGTGAAGAGGGCGCAGATGACGATCAGAGTCTTGTAGTTGACCCGAGCTGCCAAGCAACGCATATTCACACCATACCTGAGAAAACAGAGAGGGGAGAGGATTTTTAGAAGCGATGATTAACAGCCGGAGCTCTTGGTTCTGCTAATTGGGATGCCCGGTGGAGCCTGCCTGGTGGGACGCAGAGTCACAGAATGATATGGGGTTGGAAGGGACCTCTGGACATCATCCAGTCCAACCCCCGGCCAGAGCAGGGCCACTCAGAGCAGGTTGCACAGGAACGTGTCCAGGTGGGGTTTGAATGTCTCCAGAGAAGGAGACTCCACCACCTCTCTGGGCAGCCTCTTCCAGGTCTCTGCCACCCTCACAGGAAAGGAGTTCCTCCTCATGTTGAGATGGAATTTCCCATGTTCCAGTTTGTGCCCGTTGCCCCTTGTCCTGTCCCCAGGCACCACTGAGAAGCACCTGACCCCATCCTCTTGCCCCCCGCCCTTTAGCTATTGCTCAGCATCCCTGAGGTCCCCTCTCAGTCTGCTCTTCTCCAGCTGAACAGCCCCAGGTCCCTCAGCCTTTCCTCAGCAGAGAGATGCTCCAGTCCCTTGAGCATCTTCGTAGCCTCCACTGGGCTCTCTCCAGTGGATCCCTGTCCTTCTTGAACTGGGGAGCCCACAGCTGGACACAGTGCTCCAGATGTGGCCTCCCCAGGGCAGAGCAGAGGGGGAGGATGACCTCCCTCCACCTGCTGGCCACACTCTTCTTGACGTCCCCGTGATGGTGTTGGGTGGGAATGGGATAGGCGGGAGGACCTGGAAGAGAACTGGAGTTTTTCCAGCTCTCCATAAGCTACAAGATCAAATGTACCGAGTCACGATTCACCTCCCGCCTGCGCCAGCAGACTGTGTCACCAAACGCAAAGGATGCAAAGAAACAGGGGCAATCCCTTCTAAATTAAAAGCTGGATGTTAATGAGATGCTCAGCGGCCACCGGGACTCAGCCAACAAACTCCCACCAGCCTCAACGCTCAGGAGGAGGAGAAACCCCCAGCAGAACATACCCCCCACCTACCCCGTTCCACGGAAGAGGGATTTCCAACAAAACAGCCCTACGATCCAACGCCGGAGCCTAGAAATATTCTTAGTTCCCACTGCGGAAATCACTGAGACTCCTACGTAAAAACAGATGGTTATTTTTGCCTTTTTTTTTTTTAAATTTTTTTTTTTAAAAGCACAAGCTATAAACATTTTCTGAGATGGAGCTCAGCCACCAAAGGCTGGATCGATTCTTGATGCTACCGCACCTCAAATGTGCTTTTAAACCGATAACGTGTATGAGGAGGAAGGGATGGGGGGATGACAGAGCCGGAGCCCGGGGGGGGGTCGATGGCAGCAGCAGCAAAGGAGGGACTGGGAAAGTTCGGGATCATCCCCCAGGGACAGGAGCTCCATGGGCTGACGTGTCCTGCTCCCCCAGGAGAAGGCAAAAAAATATGTAAACCCTCCCCGGGGATTTTATTTTATTTTTTTTCTCTGCAAGATAAACGCACAAAGCACACTCCGACACCCCCACTACAGCCCCAACAAGGAGCCAGGCAAGGGAAATAAATCCGCAAATTGAAGCGATTTCAGCACAATTTTGTCCAGAAAACCCTACTTTTGCTGAGGAGCGAAGTCCTTTCGAACAGACAACACGTGCGTTTGTCAGAGGCGCAGGGATATTAAAGATACGCTTCATAAAATCCCTATTAAAGAGAAGTTTCATTTCGCCTCCCTGCTAAGCCGCAGCATCCGAGCCGCTGAGTTCAGTTCTAAACCTTTGCTTAATTACAGCCCCATCTGACACCCCCCGGGGGGGTCGCGCCAGCGTGGTCCGGCCGTGATTTCCACAAGGTGCCCCAGGAACGGCCGCGGATATTGGGGACATTCTGCTGATAGGCAGGAGTCAACCCCGCAGCAATTAAAAGGAGTTTCACCTCCAGTTCCACACACTCTCCCTTTCTCCCTCCCTCCTTCCCTCCCCTCCTTTTTAAATGGAAATAATCAATTATCTCTCACCAGTTTTATGCTTCCATACTGTAAGCACCATCTGGTCATTTAAAACCGGACTTTAAAAGATAAGTGTCTTATTTTCTGAAAGCCCAGTTTACTACAAGCTTTTAGAGAACACAAATTTATATATAATTGTGTTTTTATGGAAATGCTAGCAGAAGAATAAATCCCATTTTCTGCATCAGCAGATAATTTTTAGCGATGATGCTGCCAGGATGACCTCAACAAATACGCTTGTTTTTCACACCAAGGGATAATTCATTTTTAAATAGGGAACGACACTTCTGACACGCTTCACCCCTACCTATAAAACTCAAAATTAATTAAGCCATCTGGATCAGCAGGGGACGGGGAGAGAGAGGGACAGGGAAACACCGTCACCACACTTTTTACACCCCCGTTACCCCGTGCCCATTACTCCAGGGTTTTAAAACAGCCCCTATAGCTGTGAAAAGGTCCTGGCTGTGCCATTTATACACAGCTTTTATTTTGTTTGGGTTCTGCTGCCTCGGACAGGAGGGAATTTGGAGATTTGTAAAGCATTTAGCATTTCCCACACTCATCTTGCGGCTCCAGGGAAGAGCAGGAGATGCTCCAGGTCAGAGCATCCGCGCCTTCCCGGCAACACCGCTGAAATATTTAATTTTTATGAACTATAAATGAAGCAAAGAGGAGTATTTTCAGAGAACCATCATGTTAAGTCTCACCAGTCACTGAAAAAAAACCATCTAGAAATATCAATGCAGGAGAGAGGCTTATTCCGTGTCAAATGGAGAGGTGGATTTTTGTTCAAATGCAGTTGAAAAAAAGAATTCAGAATTTCAACAGCAGAAAGAGGTAATTTAAACCCCACAAAGGGACTGTGTTAAATTGGTTTATTCCCCTGCTGCTCTTATGAAAAGGATTTCATCATCCCATATTTAAAAGGACTTAAGGAGTACAACATGGGGAAGTAGCTTGGAGGTATGAAGTAATATATCCCCGAGACCCAGGTTCCTTTCCTCCTCTTTTTGCAGGATGACATACCTACCCCTCAATTAACGCTGGAGCTACAGGTTTAAAAGGCAAATACTTCTCAGCAATCTGGAAGCTCAGAATTCCTTTAATTCCGACGCTGAATTACCACTTTGGGCTACAGCAGAGGGATGCACTGCAGTGATTTACACCAACCTACAGCAACAATGTAAACCATCTGTAAATTAATACTTGTTTGGTTTTTACCCTTACGTAGCTGCCGTACAGTTCATTATATACATTCTAATTAAATTGCAATGAAATAGCATTCCTTGCAGCATTCCTTGCAGTCCTTGAAACGACTCGTTTCAAATGTACCCCCAAAACTGGGATGCAATCGGAGAAACTTATTTTGCCCATTCCAGTGAGGTATCAAGGCACCCGAAACACTGGTTTTAATGCAAAGAACAACTGGATTAAATAAAAATAAAATCTTGCTACCGCTGCTTTATTAATGATGCCTGGAAAAAGGACAAATCTCCCTATTCCATGCTGTGAATTAGGAATCCACAGTTCCAGCTGTGTGTCTGAGGGTGACAGATTCAGTCCTGCTACTCAGCTCTTACATAAAACCAAGTTATTTGCATTCTAAAAATACATATATCTCTCTCTTAGGAAGTCCCTTATAAGACAGGTTTTTTGATCTGCAAAACTGTGCTGAATACATTAACTAAGAATTTCTCTGACTATTGCCAGGTTTCTCTGTACTCAAGGGGAAAATTATCCATAAGTATGTATTTAGATGTGTGTGTATATATACACATATATATATACATACATACAAACATACACACACACACACACAAATTCTTTCCCAATGAGCACCGACTTGACCATTTCCTTTTCACAAACACCAACATCAGCCCAAACACTAATTCTCCAATACACCCCCTCACTCTTTTCCAGGTGTGGGAATTAACTGGAGAGCTACCAGGATATTTAGCATTTCTTTGGCTTTCCAAGAACCGTTAAGATAGAACTATCCCAACAAACCCTTCTAGTTTCATTACAGTATCTCAGCGGGAGTTACACAGGAGCATTAATCTGGGAACAGTGAATTCCAGCAGATGCTGGATCACATCCTCCTCTCTTTGAGAGAATTTTTCCACCGGAGCAACCGATGAGATTGATGCCACGTCTCCACGCGCAGAGGTGTCCGCTGAATCCTTCCGACACATCCCTAGCGCTGTTCATACCCACAGCACCTGCGTCTACCAAAGGTCTTGAAGCTGAACCTAATTTTAACTGAATGTCAGAGCCTTTTCTTGAGCTCATCCGACCACTGACATTTCAGTCACTTCTGTCCTTATCAACATGAAATTACCCTTCGGCATTATTCAATACTGCATTTTATATAATACTGTATATTTATATAATATAATGACTGGATTTACTGTCAAAAATCTATAAGAGGACTCTTTCTTTTTTGAAAACCCTGAGACACCAGAGCAAAATTCCAAGTGCGGGAATGAAGATGCCCTTCCTCCACCATCACTACAAGCATCCAGGGGATAGGATGGCCCTTGGATTAGTCTGAACGGCTCTGGAAGAAAAAATGGGAAAGCAAAAAGAAGAATAAAACCTAGAAACAGAAGGATAGTAACTTCTCTAGTAAACTCTACGCTTCACTGTGAGCAGGTTTGACCCCCCGTGCCCCTTCACGAGCGGAGATGGATGCGTTCAAGACACTCTTTTTCAGGTTGTATTTTCAAAACAGAGCTGAAATAATTAACTTCCAATTCCCGTTAGGCGGTTTGCCTTTCCATGGCCCTTACACAAGAGCCAAATGCACTTTCCTTTTCCTGATGAAAGCCCACGGAACCAGCAGCGGGATGGCTGGCCGTGCTTCGTGGGGTGGAGCAGAGGACGGGCACCGAGTCCCAGGCAGAAACGCTGGGCACGGGGTCCCTCCTGGTCCTTCACTCATCGCTGCTCAGCTTCAAAGCCTGGGATGAAGATGGGAGGCTCCTCTCTCAGACACCACCATCGATCCAGGACATTTGTGCATCCAGCAGGGAATGACGTGGTCCTTTGGCACGGGGTTGTGTTTGTAAGAGATACTTTCAGCACAGGAGGACCTGGGGGTATCTTCCAGGTGGGAAGATGCAGCTCCCTGGGCACAGAAGCACCGTCTGCGCCTCTGGGGAGAGGGGAAAGGGAGGCTGCTCCATGAAAAGCACTTCTGCCTTCCCCGTCTTAATTGTGGTGAATTTATTTTAAACCAAATGGCGTGGAAGGGGGTAACCTGCAGTGGTCCTGGGCCTCACCACCCCAATCTTGTTTCCGAGAGCGAGATTTGGTTTCTGCAGAGGGGGGAGATGCCAGCGCTGCTGCTGTCCCTCTGCCACCACAACATTTTTTCACCTGCGTCGGTCCTCCTGGGGTCATACCACAGCCTGAACCTATTTCAAGGGGTAGGGGATGCCCAGAGCCCTCCTGAAAGAGCACATCTTCAGATGGTTTTCAAGTCTCACTTGAACATCCAGAGTTAAAAAATTATTAAACCAGTGGCGTGTGGTGACACCGGACACAACAGTTTGCCAAAAGGCTGATGTGTTTTACCCAGGATAGAGGCAAGAATTATGTAAAGCTTTCTCCCAGCTCCCAAAGGTCCCATCTGTGCAGGTTATGGGTGACACTGGCTTAGGATGAACGCAGACAGGGATACGGCTGCTGGCCACGTGCTTTTATTTATTTTTCACCGCTATTTCCGTTTCCCCTGGGTGACACAAACACGATACGAGCTGCCGGGGGCCACTTCTGTGCTGTCACTTCTTTTTTGGCTCACGTCGCCTGGACCAGCTTTTAATAAACCAGATCAATGATTTTCCAACCGACAGAGATGACTCACGTTTAACCGGAGTTAAAAGCCCCGGAGGACGCATCACGTGCAGCAAGAGCCCCGTTTCCACGGTCCTGCAACCCCCCTACTCGCAGGAGCAAAGAGCACCGAGCGTTTTGAAGCTGGTTAAAAATATTAAAATACTAAACAAATAACCCAGTGAGGACCCGAGACACCAAAGCCCATTTCCCAGGAACACGCCGGTTGGCAGCAAGTTAAAGCGCCGGCATTTAAGTTCCCTGCGTTTAAACAATAATCAGAAGTAAGTTGCCCGCTGAAGTCTCGGAGGTCCGGGAACGGTCTGACACACCAGCTCCGTGTTCGCTCGGTACGAGAAAAGGCAGTATTTCCACTAAGAGCAGGGATTTCTGCTGAATAGCGATAAGCTACCTATTTACTTTGAAGCCTCTTTGCCAGACTAAGCCATTTAGTACAGGGGAAAATAAACCACCCTGAACAGCGACTGCCACATCGGAGATACGTCGAACTCAGTATTTAAAGAGAAGACACACCGCACAATTTAACAAAATAAAGCGACAGGACTAGAACCTCAATATATGCTCAAACCTAAAAGTTGCACTCAGTTACACACAAACCCTCAGACAGAATTTCCCCCCCCCATTTCCTGTTTATTCCACACAGCACAATCCTATTTAGGCTCGGCATTACAGTGTTAGATAATGGAAAAACCAAAGAATTCCGGAATTGCTTTCAATAACCGTGGAAAATTCTTTTTGATAATTGTAACGACATCAAAATTTCAGATCCTTTGCCAAAACTTACTTATGTCTTAAAATGTGATATTTATGAATCATCTGACTTCCTGACGGCTCCGCGTTTCCCAAACGTGTTTTACCCGCGGCCTCAACCTGCTCGCGGTGGCTCCGTGGATATACCTCCTATCGCCTCCTTCATTAAGCATTTCCTTCCCCGGGACGCACACAAATTAGCACTGTTTTGCCAATCAGCACACCTGGAGGTGTTACGCATTGAGGAAAAAGCCATTCAAAATATCCTGGCAATGCCTACAATTTCTCCGAATGCTAACCTGGGCCCAACAGACAAACCCCACTTCTAATAATTTATTTATACTGGATTTGCCCAGCGCCTGTATTCAGTTAGTATTTTAATACATGGCGCATCGTCAAGATTTCCTAGCACTTAAGGAAAAAAACAAGCAATTACAACTGTACAAACAGCAAGGAATGTATCTCCCGTAACGGAACGGAGATTACCAGCCCCTCCACTGGCTCTTTAGCACAGATTTATGTCTAATCCTCACCGCTCCCAGTGCTCCATCTGTGGATGATTACAGAGAGAGGATCTAAAATATAAAGTGAAGAAGCCGTACCCAGCAGCTTATCCTACAGTTTTCCAGCCCAATTAGAGACTAATACAGTGTTATTTGTATCAACACATTTATTATTATTAAGCGGCAGCAAAGTCTGTTGCTCTATAATAGTTAATTCAAAAAGTCAAAGCACTTTTCTATGGATACTGATGTTATCATTTCTTATTAGAAACTGAGATTTTCATCTAAGTTCAGGATCAGGAACGTCCAGTGTTGGTATCCACGAAGATACTCAAATTTTCAAGGTTTTCAAACAGATTTAGCTGCTGCCTCAAGATGCAGGGAGCAACTGCACCCACCCTCGCCCCGCTCCCGGGGGGGACAGACGTCTTCTGCTGCCCCTGGACAGACAGACCAAATAAAATAAGTCAGAATAAACTACTGCCCGGCACAACAGCAGGATTTTAGTGACACATGGGCCTTTTACTGCCACGCAATCAGGAATGTTTTATCATCTCAAATTGGGGGGAAAAAAAAAAATACAAAAATTGGAAAAAAATTGCACGCTTCATTGCAATGAAGGGGACGAGTTGCTTCAAGCTGGATAACCCAGTCTGAGCCCTGCTTTCAACAGGAGGTGGGGCTAGATGATCTCCAGATGTCCCCTGCAACCTCAATTTTTCCAGGAATCCACAGTGAGACGCCCTAAGGCGGCGTGTGATGGAGCCAGGGGAACACACCACATCTCTCCATGCTGGTCCTCGACACAAGCACTGGTTTTCTCAACTCCTGCATACGCTGCATGCTTTAAAAAGCATTTATCAGCCTGTATTAATTTAAAAAAAAAAAATCTAGTATAGCTCAAAGAGTAATTGAAATCTAAACTAGACAGAAAAAAGTATTTTTTCTCAGATGCTCGGAGGGTGTTCCCTCGTTCTGTGCTGCAAACGATGGGTTTGTCCATGTTTCTTTGCCCGGAGGCATTGGGACCGGCCGGCCAGTCCCAGCCCTGCCAAGGGCTCTCAAGAGACTCTCGAGGTGCCTTTGTTTTTCTAGTAAATCTAGTACACAACATCACTACAAAACTCAAGATGAAGTTGCTTGTATATCATATTTTCATGCCGTATCAGGCAAACCAGTTGTTAGGGATTGCTGCCGCAATTATGACCCATTTATCGTACAGTCTAATAAATCTACTTGCTTTCCAGCTGGATTAAGCTATTAAACCCCTCACTAATGGCACAAACAGTAACTCCGAAAACTGGCTGCTGCTTACGGAGGCTTCACGCTGCCTCTTTCCAAGCTATCAAGTATTATATTGTTACTACACGGATTAATGAAGCAAAAGATGAAACTATTCCATCAGTTTCCCTCGTATTTCGGCTCTGAAAGCCGTGCCCGAGCAGGTCTCAAGGCAGCGGCATTAAGGGCTGTGAGAGGAGGAGCTCCTCAGGAGGAGCCTCACAATATTACTCCAGGGAGCAGAGCTCTGTCCTGGGGCAGGACCGGAGAGCCCAGGGCATCGCTGGGTTACAGCACCATTTCTGGATGGCACTGGCCATGGCTGTGACTGCAAATCTCACCGAATCCCAGAATGGTGAGGGTCAGAAGGGACCTCTGAAGACCATGCAGTCCAACCCCCGGCCAGAGCAGGTCCCACCCAGAGCAGGTTGCACAGGAACGTGTCCAGGTGGGGTTTGAATGTCTCCAGAGAAGGAGACTCCACCACCTCTCTGGGCAGCCTCTTCCAGGGCTCTGCCACCCTCACAGGAAAGAAGTTCCTCCTCATGTTGAGATGGAATTTCCCATGTCCCAGTTTGTGCCCATTGTCCCTCATCCTGTCCCGGGCACCACTGAGAAGAGCCTGACCCCATCCTCTTGCCCTGTACCCTTTAGCTATTGCTCAGCATCCCTGAGGTCCCCTCTCAGTCTGCTCTTCTCCAGCTGAACAGCCCCAGGTCCCTCAGCAGAGAAACAGCTTTTCCTCAGCAGAGAAAAGCTCCAGTCCCCCATCGTCTTTGTAGCCTCCACTGGACTCTCTCCAGTAGATCCCTGTCCTTCTTGAACTGGTGGGCCCACAGCTGGACACAGTGCTCCAGATGAGTCCCGACCAGGGCAGAGCAGAGGGGAAGGATGACCTCCCTTCACCTGCTGGCCACACTCTCCTTAATGCACCACAGGAGACCATTGGCCTTCTTGGCCACAAGGGCACGTTGTTGGCTCGTGGTCAACTTGCTGGCCACCAGGACTCCCAGATTCCTCTCTGCAGAGCTGCTTTCCAGCAGGTCAGCCCCAAACCTGTCCTTTCCTGGATGCCACCTTCTGCTCAAACATGCTTTTGTGCACACGCCTTAGAGCTGTGAGTTCTTCTGCCTTCCTAGAACAATGTAAAATCCTCATTTCCAACTATTTGTCCCCGTAAAGTACAAACCCAACAAGAAACCAAACAGGGGATGCCCCTTACTTACACCTTTTTCCTTTAGAGTGCTGTTTGGTGAGATGCGATGGGCGGATGGTCAGGAAAGGTGTCACTGAGGGTTAATCATTCAGAGCAAGCAAAAAACCAGAAAAAAAAAAAAAAAAAAAAGGCAACTGCAGGCAGCACCCGCTGCTTTGTGGGCACAGACACATCATGGACTCCATCCCTCCGTGCAGCCTGGCTGGCAAAAACGAGCCATTGGGTGGGTTTGTTCCTCTGGGTCGTTAATAACTTCCTCATAACCAGGTGTCTGATCGCAGCCCTGAAGAAGAAAAAAAAGCAGAGTTTTGCATCAAGAAAGTAAGAGCGAGCAGACGTCCTTCCTCGCTCCTCTCTCTCCCGTCACCCCTGTCCCTGGCAGCAGCTGGCGGGTTCCTGGTCAGTGGGCACCCGGGGGCGATGCTCCACCTCCCCCCAAGAAGAGCAGGGTTCATAAGAGTGCCGTTTCACCAATTATTTACATTAATAAGCCACACTTTTTTACCGAAGTGAAATACCTTGATTAACAGCGTTTTTATCCCTAAAAACAGCTTGGGCAGTATCTCTGTTACCAGTGTCTCCAGTCCTGCAGTCTCCGCACACGTCACATTTAATCATCGGCGCTGGCAACGATTACATTATCGTGTCAGCTCCTATTTGTTACCGACTTATTAAAAAATAAAAAGAGAAGCCTTTTATACTGATGACGGAGAGCGGCAAAATCTTCAGTGAATATCAATCCCCTCTCTGGCACACACGTGCCATGGAAGTGTGGGTACCCACCGACCAGCACTGCGACTCTCTGCCTTTCCCAAAATATAAGCATTTTAGCCCAGAAAGTGATTTTTTTTTTTATTTTATTTTTTTTTTGTCCAAAAGTTACTTTAACCGCTTATTGGAATGAGAACATTTAACAGCTACAATTACAGCTGGGATCCTTCGCAACACGTCGTATCCCCAAATACCCAGGTACCGGCTCCCTTACGCCGAATAATTGTGGAAACGTGAAGACGGAACATTTATTTTTTATTTGGCAGCACTATCTCCTATGGACCAACACACTGATTTATATCCTAGAACAACTTTGCTGACAGAAAGCCTGCCAGCTGCTTAAATTGTTATAACCTTTATCTTAAAGGTGGGAAGGTATTTTACATTTAAGCCACACTCATGGAATAGTCAAATTTTAAGGGAAAGGAGGCCAGCACGGACAGGCAAATTCCTTTAATGCGAGGACCGATCCAGTCCAGCGGCAGTAATCTGAATTTTGATCATGGCACTGGAAAGAAGATAAGCCCCATAACTCATGGTCTATTTAGCCCTAAAAAGTCAGAACACATCTACTTTGGAAATCCCTTTCTGCAGCTCGACCTTACGCACGTACATCTCTGAGGTTGGTAAGACACCCAAAAAAAAAAGCAGAGTTTTCCCCTCCTGCTTCTCTTTTCACGGCACAATGAACAGCTATCAAACCTACATACCTGCAGTAAAGTTTCAAGGGTCTTTTAGAGAAAAAAAAAAAAAAAAAAAAAAGCCCTACCTGCTTTTCAAGGCACAGATACAGGATTTCCAACCTAATTCTAGGCTGGATTTATGAATCGTACAAAAACCCCCAGTATTTAAGGTGCACACACCACAAGAATGCAGGATAAAGCATCGTGAGGTTATATATCGTTGCATGTCTACGGCTCAGAGCAACAGAACTTAAAGAATAACATCACCCCTGTGCTTAACAAAACAGCTTTAACCAAAGAAAAAAGCCACGTCTTCTTTTAGCAGCCCGATATTATTGCCCGCTTCGGGCTAAGTTCTGCACATCACACACCCCAGTCCAGCCCTGGGAAGTCACCTGGGTCTCTTATTCACTGCTTACCTTATGCTGAAAACATACATTGGATGAACTAAAACGCAAAGCCTGAAGCTTGGTTTCCCTCATTTGTGAAAAGAGGGGGCGACATCAAAAGCCCCCTCTCCGCCGGAGCCCGTTCCACACCCGTTTTCCCTGGAAACGAATGGGAAGTGAACACACAACCCAGGATCCAAAGGAGATTTTTCGCTGCCGCTTTTACGTTTTACTCATCAGAAACGCTCGGAAGTTGGTTCCTGCGGTTCCGTACGCAACAGCAACTACATTCCCCAACTACATTCTTCCACCGAAGGACACGACGCCGTCACCCAGGCGTGACATTGAGCTGTCTCCTTCGCTTTCCTAACGAACTGGGAAATAACAGCTGGAAATATCCAGCAGCCGAAGCAGCACCAGCCGCCTTCATTCTGAAAAAAGGCGCTTATCTGCTTTGCCCTCTCAGCAAAAGCTCTGGGAGACCTTCTACACGAACAGAAAAGGCAAAATCTTTTACCCCAGTGCCAACAGAGCTCAGTGCCCCCGACCCCCGTAGACCTCTTGACTCTTCTCGCTGCCCAGAGAGCCCCAAATTCGCTTTGAACTTCCCGTTTCTTCCTCGCCAGCTTCCCCTCTGGGAATTATACTAAAAAAATTCCTGATTATTTCAAACATCGTCATTTTCTTCCTGCCGTTGAGCAGCCCGATGCGCAACCCGGGTACCAGTGGGAAAGACGGGGCGGTGGTTTCTTTCCCGAGGGGGTTTGGCAGACGGTGGCAGAGGGGACAGAGGAGGCAGAGGAGGGGACAGAGGTGGCAGGCACTTCTGCTGCCAACTCATTACACCGCCGACAAGAATTCCATACAAAGCCGGCTCCAAATTACAACCGGGACAGCTGGCAAGTGTCCGGCGTGCCTGCTCGCAGGCAGCCCTCGAATAAAAATAGAAGAACCCTCCTCGTTCGAACGCTGTCACCATTCAAAAGGCTCTGGAGAGGACACACACTTCACCCTAAGAATTACAGGGTTTCTATCAAGCAGATAAACTTTGATAAACATGGACCAACATCCCCCCGGAAAGCTCAAACCCCCAGGAAGCCCAAAACCTCCCAGTTTTGGTTCACTGATGGTTACAGTCGTTACTGGCCCAACCCAGCGGCGATGGTACTCGTACATCCTCTCAAGGTACAACTTTGCCGGCTTTTTCCTTCCGCTACGCAAAAAGCAGAGGTCAAGGAATTAACACCGCCTATAGCAGAGAAATAAATAAAATCTGGCTTAAATTAGAGGAACTGGCTAAAAATGCCTCATTTTTCCTGCTTAGCAAACCCTGCCGCTCGGTACAGATGGTTTTCCGAGGAGGAGTTACTGACAGGAGTTACTCAATTGCAGAATTAAAGGTTTCAGTGAAATTTTGCTGCTTCAACTATTTCTGAAGATAATGACCCAGACAACAATAAGCAACGCCACTTTAAAACTTTAATAAAGGGTTTTGCCACGAAGTTTTGAAGCTTTGATTATAATTTTTTATGGGTGTTTCCTCACAGTGTTCACGTCGAGAAAACCCACTGAAAAGACTTTTCCTCAAAGTCCATCACGGAATCCATTAGCAGTGGCTGAACCTATGGGTAAACACAAACAGCAGCGCCTGTGCACGGCCCTGCTCCTGAAATAACGCTTCCCAAGGGTCTGTAAATGAAATTATACACACCAGGGAACGGAGTCCGAGCTGTAGGTGACGGGGACCAGGGTCGAGCAGAAGAGCATCCTCTCTGGGATCCTCGAGCCGCCCGTTTCTGGGAAAAGGAGCTACGTTTCCCTCTCCCCATCCTTTGCACCGAGCTCTGTCTGGCACGTCGTTCTCCCAATTACAGCCTGTCCCAGCAGAGTTTATGTTTAGACTCTGGCATTAACCCTGGCAAATGTGTTTGGAAACCTTCTGTTTCTAGATTTTTTTCATATCCAGCACGCCAGAGATTACTGGGAGGCAGCAGCGCCAGGTACTGGGGAGACTGAGATAACGTCCAAATCCTGGCTTTATTGAAGTTCACCGCTAAGGCTGAGCTGGCTTTTACGCAAGGCACAACAGAAACTTTAATTCTGTTTTTTTAGAATACAGCCCCTGCACGCATGTAGGCATGTAATAAGGTATAAGAGAGTGAGACCCTTTTATTTTACCTTTTTTTTTTGTCCTACTTTCCAGCTCCTTAGAAGCACTGATGAAAAAGGAGGGCAGAACAAAATTAGAAGTGATAAAAAGCACGTTGAAAGCTACTCGATAGCAAACTGCTTTGGCCATGAATTATTTTGTACAGCCGCGACAGTGAATTATTTATTTTTAAGTACAGGAGGGCGATCACTATTAAAGATCCAACAGACCAAAAAAAAAAAAAAAAAAAAAAAAAAACCAGTGAAAGGAAAGGTCAGAACAACTGCTGAGAAGAGATAAAACGTTTTCAGAGAAGACTTTGCTCATCGGGAAGAGACGTAGGTCAGTAAAGTGCAAAGAACTGTTGCACGGGGAGAGAAGGAATATTATTATTATAGACTTCTACGCCCAACACAGAGCCCAACACAGGCCTGGCACGATTTGTAGCTTGAAAATTCTAGCAAACAAAATATAATCCGAAGCCGATCAGTCAAGACAGCTTTTCTTTGGAAGAAACAGAATTCAAAGTCTTCAGCTTTCTTATTCCGAGCCCCGGTGCAGGACCAGGGACCAAGCGCAGACCTGGCCGGGGGATCCCTGTGCCTGTCTCTTTTCCAGCTCTATCTGGGAAGGCCACGTCTGAGCTGAAAGAGTTTCGCCAGCTGGAGCAAACGGACTTCACTCTTAAAGGCAGGAGGAAATACCAGACATTAAAATCCTACTGCAGTGCCAAATTCTTCACTTTTGTGACTTTTGTACGCCTACCCCTGCTTGAGAAACAAATCCAAATTTTACAAGCATTCTACCCCAATATTTTAAGCATCTGGATGTCTCAGTTCTTCCAATATTTGTACACGGGAGTATTTCATCCACGATTTAAACCTATACTTTTTAAACCAAACACAAAACGAGCCTAAGAAGCGGCTCCACTCCACCAGGAGCAGGTCCCAGGGGTGTTACTTGACCACGGGCTGCATCAAACGCGATGCCCCGAGGAGCTGGGGATACCCCGAGGAGCTGGGGATACCCCGAGGAGCTGGGGATACCCCCCTCTGCCGGTTTTCCCCCACGCAGGGAGCAACGGCCCCCGGCATTAGTGCTGGGCCACTTAAGTCCTAGCAATAAAATTAGTTCTAAACACCAGAAATCATAAACCTACACAAATATCCTGACTATACCGAGTCATTCTTCCTCGTGAAACGCTGTTCTCCACCAGCCTTTGTAACGAAGACTCCTCCCCGCTTCCACCTCAATGAGGGGGACTGAAGGTGTCTGCACCGCAGATATTCAGGAAAATAAAGAATTTACCAAGAGACAATGCCCAAGGTTAATCCAGAGGGAGTCTCTAACGATCTTCTTCAGCTCCACTTCTCAAGGCAGATTTTAGCCGCTCTTCCTGTTGCAATACACTGAATTATAACCTTGTCAGAGGACACTAGCTCTTCTTTAAGCAGCAGCACTCAAATTTCTTCAACCCCTAAATACTGAGCAACCCACAGAACAGAAAGCTGTGACCCGAACTTATTGCTCTTGACAACATAATCTTTCTCTTTTTCTGCTTGGGATCAGTCTCATGGAAAAAAAAAAAACAAAACATAAAAACCACCCCAGCATCAACCCCAGTGTCTCGCAAAAATCACAGAATCACATGGGGTTGGAAGGGACCTCTGGAGACCATCCAGTCCAACCCCCGGCCAGTGCAGGTCCCACCCAGAGCAGGTTGCACAGGAACGTGTCCAGGTGGGGTTTGAATGTCTCCAGAGAAGGAGACTCCACCACCTCCCTGGGCAGCCTCTTCCAGGGCTCTGCCACCCTCACAGGAAAGGAGTTCCTCCTCATGTTGAGATGGAACTTCTTATGTTCAAGTTTGTGCCCATTGGCCTTTGTCCTGTCACTGGACACCAGTAAGAAAAGACTGGCCCCATCACCCTGACACCCAGCCTTTAAGTATTTATAGGCGTTGATCAGATCCCCCCTCAGCCTTCTCCTCCCCAGACTAAAAAGACCCAAGTCCCTCAGCCTTTCCTCAGCAGAGAGATGCTCCAGGCCCCTCAACATCTTCATAACCATTTGCTCTCCAGTAGTTCCCTGTCATTCTTCAACTGGGGAGCCCAGAGCTGGACACAGTGTTCCAGATGGGGCCTCACCAAATCATTAAACAAAAGACAGGGACAACAGCTACTTCATGCGTTTCAAGGGCAACACCCGGCAGTGGAATAACCTCCATCCCAACAAGCACAGACTGATTTTGGTCGGTGGCTACACGAGGATTTCTATTTCCTCTGTGGGCTCTTAGCTTGATTGGATTAACTTTAGCTGCAAACCCTCCAGCAACACTCCCGGTTGGATTTCCGCATTAAAAAAAAACCACCACCAACAAAAACCAACGTGGGATGGGCTTTTGGAGCTGCCGCTCAGCTGGGATTGCGGGGTTTAACGCCGTCAGTGCTAAGAGGACAGACTAAACATGGGGCAGCCGTCGGGAAACGACTCCAGCGCTCAAGGATGCTCTGGTGCCCCTACAGCAACCACGTCGTTTTTATTTCGGCACTCAAAAAGCTGCTCTCACTGGATTCTCCTAAAGATCTCTTCTCCCCAAACGCTTCTGAACATCCCAGATCAGCTGAGCTCGCGACCTGACAGACACCCTTGCACGTGACGTTTTTTGGGCTACGCTTGTGCCCATCCAACCCCTTGCACCCAACACACTGCTATCACCCGGTGCCACGGGGTGGGGAACCCGGCTCTGAACCTCCTCCGCTTTTGAAAATACTAAATACTTTTTAAAAGTGGAGTAGTGGGGGAGAAAATTACTGTCTTAGGGACTTGTGTCTCTTTAGTCTGGAGAAGAGAAGGCTGAGGGGGGATCTGATCAACGCCTAGAAATACTTAAAGGGTGGGTGTCAGGAGGATGGGGCCGGTCTTTTTTCAGTGGTGCCCAGGGACAGGACAAGAGGGAACGGGCACAAACTTGAATATAAGAAGTTCTACCTAAACATGAGGAGGAACTTCTTCACTTTGAGGGTGGCAGAACCCTGGAAGAGGCTGCCCAGAGAGGTGGTGGAGTCTCCTTCTCTGGAGACATTCAAACCCCACCTGGACACGTTCCTGTGCAACCCGCTCTGGGTGACCCTGCTCTGGCCGGGGGTTGGACTGGGTGATCTCCAGAGGTCCCTTCCAACCCCATATCATTCTGTGATTCCCCATAACTGGTTTTCCTGCTGAAATCCGGGCAGGCACCAGCCCGGAGCTGTCGCAGACAAAGTCCTCCCAACTCCCTGTCGGGAGCTAAATCAGACCTCGATACTTACACCCAAAACTTTGAGCAGCCCCGTTTAAATCAGCAAAGACGCCTTCAACATCCTCAGAAGACGGGGATATTTTCACAGAAGCTGCACAATGCAAATCCTCAGAATCCCAGGATTTACCCACTATTTCTCATAGAATTCCATTTATGGAAAAACAGCTATTAACATGAAATGAGCAGGATAAAGGCAGTTCTCTTATTTGGTTGTTTTCCTGGAGAAAAAAAAAAAAAAAAAAAAAAGGCCAAAAGGCCACGATTCCCTCCGTCTCCCCCAGTGCTTCAGGTAAAAGGGAATGATTTGCAAGAGGTGTGTGGTCTCTGATCACTACTCTGAGACTGAACCTAATGGACCGTGAACTACCAACCTCTCCCCTGTCAATAAATAATGTACAAATATGTATTCATACGAGCACACACGTATAACGCACGGGGACAGCGAGCCAGAACCGGCAGGAAAATATTATCTTTTTTTCCAAAATAGGTTAAACCCTCGCCACTTTCCGCATCCGTTGCTAAAAGAAACTCCGTTTTGTGGTTTACCTGGGGTTTTTTCCCCCCCACAATGCGAGTTCTGCTCTGCAGGAGGAGGAGTGGATTTTTCTATTTTCAATAAACTGCTGTGAAACATCAAGAAGCCCAGCTCCTCCTCTCCCCCGCCAGGGTGGGCAGCATCGCTGCCACGAGAAAGGTTTCAAGGGAAGAAGGAACAAACAGGAAGGACGCAGTCGAGTCAGTTATTTTGGGGAGAAGCAAAGCAAACTTCAAAAAAGCTTGAAAAACAGCCAAAAATTTAAGGAAATTCAACATAAGTCAGAATTCCTTCAGTATGAAGTATTTCCAAAATGATTGGCGTACGGAAAAATTCTATTTGCAAGCAAAAAAACCCACACCCCTTGCGCAATTACTCCCGACGATGAGCCGGTTCCAGGGATGCTCCGATGCTTAACTCCAGCTCGACGGCGTCGACCTTCCCTTGTGGCCAAAGAGGTGTCTCTGACTCAACTGCTGCTTTCTTTTTCCAAACCCACGCGTTTTCCAATGGCAAAAAGGTGTTCTCTGAGACACCAGATGTTTCTGGGTGCAGAAACACTGACCCAGGCGGAGGAAATTCTCCGTATTCTCTCGGTGACTCTCACTCATTCACTTCCACAGCCAAGATATAAGTTACAAATACTTGAACTGAACAGAAAATACCAAAACAAAGGTTCTCAAACAACCCAAATTTACCTATTTTTACATAAGTGTATATATATATGTATAAGTATATATACTTATTTTTACGTAAGTATAAATATCTGGGTTTGCTGGTTTCAGAAAAAGATATAGTATTTCCAGTTTTAAACTGGCAATGGAATATTTGAATATCATGGTCCGACCCTCTGATGAGAGTGTTGTACATTAATTCCTGCTGATTCACAGCAAACAACCAGCACCATTCGTCACAGAACAGGAAAAAATTCCAGGTGCTCAGGTCACCAGAAGCCACTCTAGAGACCAGAAGTCTCTGTTCTACAAATGGTTACAGAGGATAAATTTAAACGGGTTTTAATATTTGAACATCTTTGCCCTTTTGGAGGAAGAGCTTTTACCAGAATAAAAATATTCTTTACCAAAAATACAAGAAAATATAAACTGCTTAACCCCTAACTGGCTAAGTACATTCAGAAGGAAGCCTCCCATGCTCAACAAGCTTAAGGAAATCTCCACTTAATGCAAAGTCACTCGACAGGTTCCCTTTTAGAGACTTTATGAACATCCTCGTAGTTCAGATGCTCGGCTCAGTTCCACCACGAGGAAATTCAGACAAGAGTATTTGGAAACAGCATGAGTTGACCTCAAAACCTTCCTCTCCACTGAACGCAGAGAAGAAAACCTCAGTACTCAAGAAGACTGGCCCCAGTGAGAGTCGGCGGGCACGGCACCAGTTCATCCCAGTTCCCTGCTCGCCGATGTGCAAGATGATCGTAGAATCACAGAATGGTTTGCATTGGAAGGGACCTTAGAGACCACCCAGTGCCACCCCCTGCCCTGGGCAGGGACACCTCCCACCAGACCAGGTTGCTCCAAGCCCCCTCCAACCTGGCCTTGAACCCCTCCAGGGATGGGGCAGCCACAGCTTCTCTGGGCAACCTGGGCCAGGCTCTCACCACCCTCAGAGTGATGATGAGCACAAGGAACATGGAGTTGGAAGACAAAGAACCACCATGAGGGGAGGAGAACTTTATCAATCTACCTACAGACAAACCTAAGGACTGCCTTATAGACAAGTGATGTCTATCCCACAATGAGGTCATTAATCTAATGAAAATATATCAAGAAAAACACATCGAGACTGACACAATACGATACCTCATCATTAATCTTGACCATATATAACATCGCTCCAGGCAAAAGAGCTATTGAGATGACGACACTTAAATCACTTGGCAGATGGAACTCATCGCGCCACTATAAAAATGGTTTATTAGCGCCACGCTTCGAAGCATCAGCTGAAATTTTCTAACAAGCCTGTATTTAATATTTGTTGTGGCTTTATTGTTGCCTCCTAGTTATTTTAAAAAGTTTGTGCTGCTGCTGATAGGTCTGCCACGGACAAACGTAGCGCTGCAGGCGGAATTTTCTCACAAGCGGGCCTTTTGCCGGTTGCTCAGAAGAAAAAACACCCCACAACGGCCCTGCCAAAAAAAAAAATTCTGCAAACAAGCAAAAGATCCAGTCAGCAATTAAACATCAACAATCGTTTCGCTGATTACACTGTTCATGCTGAACACGCTCAGCAATATGTGTGGCAGCACGAGACTGCGCAGACAGAGAGGATAAAGCCATTCACAGCAGTTCTGTGGGAGCAGCTTCACCGAAAATTTACATAAAAAGACTTTTCAAAGTAAACATTTTAAGCAGAAACACAAGCATTTGGTATTCTAGGCGTATATAAGCATTTCTATTTTACGCACAACAAGCATCTCTACTCTACACATTATAAGCATTGACTAATAATGCAAATCGAGCGTTTTTGACTTCTTTCCTTGTGTCCCTGATAATTTTCAGAAGAGCCGGTGCCTGGAAGATACCAAGGAAAGGCACGAACCACTATCGCTGACAGCACCAGCTGCAGGGCACGACAGAAAGCAGGCGGGTTCCTGGTATTTCACATAATCACAGAGCCACAGAGTGATACGGGGTTGGAAGGGACCTCTGGAGATCACCCAGTCCAACCCCCGGCCAGAGCAGGTCCACCCAGAGCAGGTTGCACAGGAACGTGTCCAGGTGGGGTTTGAATGTCTCCAGAGAAGGAGACTCCACCACCTCTCTGGGCAGCCTCTTCCAGGACTCTGCCACCCTCACAGGGAAGAAGTTCCTCCTCATGTTTAGGTAGAACTTCTTATGTTCAAGTTTGTGCCCGTTCCCTCTTGTCCTGTCACTGGACACCACTGAAAAAAGACTGGCCCCATCCTCCTGACACCCACCCTTTAAGTATTTATAGGTGTTGATCAGATCCCCCCTCAGCCTTCTCTTCTCCAGACTAAAGAGACCCAAGTCCCTCAGCCTTTCCTCAGCAGAGAGATGCTCCAGGCTCCTCATCATCTTTGTAGTCTTCTGCTGGACCCTCTCCAGCAGTTCCCTGTCCTTCTGGAACTGGGGGACCCAGAACTGGACCCAGTGCTCCAGATGGTGCCTCCCCAGGGCAGAGCAGAGGGGGAGGATGACCTCCCTCCACCTGCTGGTCACACTCTTCCTGATGCCCCCCAGAATGCCATTGGCCTTCTTGGCCACAAGGGCACATTGCTGGCTCATGGTCACCCTATTGTCCACCAGGACTCCTAGGTCTCTGTCCTCAGAGCTGCTCTCCAGCAGGTCACCCCAACCTGTCCTGGTGCAGGGGGTTATTCCTCCCCAGGTGCAGCACCCTACACTTGCCCTGGTTGAATTTCATCAGGTTCCTCTCTGCCCAACTCTCCAGCATGTCCAGGTCTCGCTGTATGTATTTCAGAGGGGAAGACATCAAGACAGCCTTCCCACCACGTCAGGCAGCCAGAGGCATTGCCCCACCATGGAAAATACGTGAATTAATAGAAAATTAGTTAATGGCAACCATCAAGACGCATAAGCAGATATCTCCATCAACCTAAGCTACTGCGGACCAAAGAGTAGGACCCAAAAGCATTTCCATTTCAGCTGGAGTGTTACAGCAAAGGCACTTGTCAGGCTTAATGTTGTTAGATGGATGCGAAGACAAAGCATTTGCTGATGAGCAAGAGGTACAAAATGCCATTAGTGAAGCTGCCAGAGAGAAGACTGATGCCAGATTCGTCTCAAAGATGTTGTCGGTGGCTGTATCTTGGCCGCATCTTCCTATTGGAGTGGTTACTAGTTCTCCAGAGTCGCTTGCAGAAGACAAGGGAAACCCAATTACGGAAACTAGCAATATCTTTGTCAAAAACCAGCAAGCAATTAAATCTCCCCTCCACACGGAAACATGTATTAAAGCTAATTATTGTACATCGGTCAATGTAATTGCAACTCAAATGCAACATGGTCCACATAATTAGTTGGCACTAATGGAAACCTCATAATACAACAAACGTACTAAAACACTGTGCGGCAAGAATATTTCCTCTCGGTACCAGGAAGTCGTGCTGCTTCTCATGTGGAATTTAAGGAGCGGTTTGGCCAAGAGAAGACAGATGAATGTCCCTCTCCCTTCCCCGGTACCAACACCTGGAGTTACCGAAGTCCCCACACCCAAAGCAAGGTGCCTGGTTGATGGAAGGTCCCCCATGCTCTGGTTGCAGCCTGTGCACGTCCCAAACAAAGCCAAAACCCAACCAACAAAGCATCACATGGATTTTCCTTCCAGCCAGGTCGCAGAAGATGAGAACCACCCAAAGAGCCATTTGGAGTCAGCATCGAGCTGCCCTGGATGGACTGCTGGAGGCCACAGCAAGAGCTACTCTCAACAACTTGGTTTGGGCACATCAGCTTTAATACACACGACCGAAAACTGTTTTCACTTTTGCTATTCTTGTTGGTTCAGCTTCCATTCGTTCCATCAGATGCAACCCTTGCCATTGAGAAACTGCTTGCACAACTCCAAGATACTCTTCGAGAGGGCACAGCAACATCTCCCAGCCATCAGCTGGCTACTGGACCAGTTTCCCTTCGATTTCTACCGCTTGGCGATGCTCAGAGACACTCTGCCAAAGCGGGAACAGCAGGAAGACAAAGGCAGATTTGCAGCTGCAGCTCCTCCCGTCAGGACACCCAGAGCCTTAGTAACTCCTCGGGCAACGAGAACACGGGGGCAGAACTGAACC
The DNA here is from genome assembly GCF_964106895.1 of Numenius arquata. NCBI lineage: Eukaryota > Metazoa > Chordata > Aves > Charadriiformes > Scolopacidae > Numenius > Numenius arquata. The sequence goes on from NC_133586.1 coordinate 1,448,021, forward strand.
AGCATCTCTGCTGCGCCTGGTGCCTACGGAAGCATTAAAAAAACCACTTGCTTATGGAAGAAAACACTTCACAAAGCCCAAAACGTCGGGCAGAAAACAAACACTACTTTGTTGCAGGTGGCACAGAGTTAGTAATCAGTGTTAGTTAACTATTAAGTGATTTTACCCCTTTCTGCCAGGTGTGCTTCCCCAAGAAGAAAAACAAACAGCAGTTTCACCTTCCGTGAAGGACATGGTTGAAAGGCCGGTTTTTGAGTGCAACAGCAAATCTTTCTGCGATGACAGAGGACTAATACTAGGCTGGGTACAGCCCCTAACCATGCCCAAAGGGGCAAATAAAGGCCACCACGCACCTTTTATCACCTCAGCGGCCATCAGACGTACGTCACCCTGCCAGTCACCTCTGCGAGCAAACAGCGCAAGGAGGTTTCATAGGAGAAATGCTGAATTTACTAGAAAAATTCTTTGCGAGGCAAGTTTTTCTCACAGCAAATGGCCATCACCCTCCTTTGTAAAGGCTGATTATTTGTAGGCTCCCACAGTTCTAAGTCAGTTTAACATTTTGTCTGGTGATGGTTTAGTTGCAGATTCCTGCCCAGTTCCTCAGTGGTTTTGAGTTTGTAATGCAACATCACCATTTAACCAAGAGTCATGTACTCTGACCTAATAAATGAGTGGTTTAATGCACACTTAGTGACTTCTTTCAAGTAGGTACAAATTAACCAGACCACCTTTTTGCCATCTGCTTGGAGAAACGAATTCCCACATTAAGGTAATAAAATATGGTGATGTGACATTTCCAGAAAGGGAAAAGCTACAGAAGGGGACGCTTGGGCACAGCCTCTCTCACCTCCGCGGGAAAACGACACAAAATACACCGAGTCTGTGGAAATTTCCAAACAGAAGCTGGTCCTTCGGAGAAAAAAAAAAATAAATAAATACGAAAACCGAACTACCCCACCGGGGAAGCGGCTCTGGATGTGCCCATCGAGACTCCATCACCATCGTAGAATAGGGAGGAGGAAGGGAAAGCTTACGCATCTGTTTCCAGCAAAGGAATTAGGTCACTGGAGATGCAATTAAAAGGCTCGTTGTAACGATCTCCTTCCACCCTGCCATGGGGCAGCAGGTCCCAGAAGCGCCTGATGAGCTGGGAGGTGAAGTGCCAGGATGGTCACGGGACTGAAACACCCCCTTGTTCCCAACACCTGCCGAAATGACAGGTTTTCAGATGCTGCTGGTTAAAAGTTGGCTGAAGTCGTAATTAACACAAAGCAGAAATATAAAACGAAAAGCTGAAAGCTCCTCTGCTGCCTAAAGGCCACCTGTGTTTTACCGGGGGACTGACAGTGGGGATCTGAAACTTCAGCAGGTGCCCCCGATGCACAGAGACTCAGTTATTTAAATATAGGATAGATCAAGCCGCCTAAAAAGGCTTCATCCTATTTACTACAGCTGAACAGTTACCACTGATGCACAAGGGGAACAAGAAACCATCGTAGAATTATGACAGAAAAAGCTAATTTAACAACCAGCTCTGGAAACACTAATTGAGGCCATCAACAGGGACGAGAAGGCTTCACAGAAGGGCATCAGCCTCCAAAATCGATCTAGAACACCCTTGCTGCTTTGGAAGGGCAATATTGACCTGGAGATGGCACACGAAAGACATTGTTTTCACGGAAACCGTCCAAGTTTCTTTGGGAAGCGGTACCCCCAACACCCTCCACGGCCAGGAACAGAGTATTCTCCTCAAGCTTCTGTCCAACAGCTGCTCAATGTTCAAGCATAAAAAGAAAATTAATACCAACCTATTTTCTTCTGGGTGCTCCAGGCTCCCTTTCTCATCTAGAAATTCAGTGCATTCACTCTTTATTCTCTTTCAACCCCCACTGACAGCCTATAAATTATTACTTTATATTGCAGGGCATCCAAGAGGCTCCAGCCGGGGTCAAGGCAACGCGCTGGGACAGAGACACCGGCTCCAGAAAGCGCCTCAGTCCTGCTCTATCAAAATACCCTTTTAGCAGATGCTAAAACATTCCCTGCTCGTGGAAAATAAACTGTTCAGTCTATGTCAATAGCTCCTCTGCTGCTCTTCCCCCCGGCAAATTAATTATCAGTCCACCCAGATCTTCTCCTTCACCGTATTAACCGATGCGACGTCATTTAAAACACATTAAATACAGCAATAGTATTTACTTGAAAATGTGAATAATTCATGAAGGCAAAAAAAAAAGTCTACACAAAGCTAGGAAATTTTGCAAACATCATTCTTTCATCTACCACCCTCCCCTGTATCTTTTTTGAAACGAAACTGAACTTGGGGGCAATTAATATCCAAAACAGTTCTAACAGCAGCAAAATAATTTTCAGCATCTCCTTCAAACCCCTGTTTCACACCATCCATCACTTCCAGGAAAAGACAATCAAGACAGGAGTCTATGAATAACTCTGCTTTTTCTCCAGGATCCAATCTAGGCTGCTTCTAAATATGTATAACGCCTAGACTCCATTAACACATTAAAGCTTTGTAGATTGCCATCAGTGCTTCTGCAGCTTAATTTCATCTGTCCCTCACAAGCCAGATCTTCAACTACTTTCCTCCTAAAGAAAATAAAAAAAAAAAATAAAAAAAAAATCACTCCACTTTAAATATAAAACCTCATGATGCTCACATAAGCAGATTGCTAAGCATCTTTAAGAGGATATATATTTAAAACCTGGCAGCAAAACTTTATTCCCCTACTAAACAGGAGCATTCTCTCAGATTCTATTGCCTCGCTCTTAATAAAAAGCATATTCTACGATCAGTTGAGCTTGAAGAAGGCTGGGAAGGATGATGGGTTTGACAAGTCAAACAATTCAGGAGCAGACTCGGAGAATATCCCGAGTGATAGAAGAGCAAACGTTTTAAGCAACTGATAAAAAACAACCTCACCACCAGGGATTCAGCGTGTTTGTTTTCTGCTCCAGCTGCACAAAGGCACAGAGCAGCAACACAAAATGGATGCTTTTTTCCCCCACAAACACCACCTTAATTTCCAAACGAGTTTGTCCGTCCGGTTAAAAATTAATTTCCTGCTTCTGGCTGAAGGTTTTTAATCGCTAACGCGGCTGCTCTTTCCTGCTCGTTCAAAAGCGAGGAGAGGATTTAAGGCATTCCGTGCCCGAGACGAGTCCCGCTGCCCAAAGTAATTGGAAATGACAGCTCGCACACACCAGCGCGGGTCCGACGTCCCTACATCCCATTCGGAAATAAACCTCGGCAGATTCACGGAGGACTCGCCCCGAGCTCAACCCATTCGGCCGCAAAAGCCTGAAAAATAAAACTTACCCCATTTCAGATGAAACGCCCGAGAACAGCACGTCTTAATTATCGGGCAGAAGTTTAAAGTTTCCTTTAATCATTTTGAAATGCTTTGAAATCCCGTGCCTGGTAGAGCGGCTCCCAAAGAGCTTTTATCTTCCAGCTGTAAGACAGGGGGAACGCTGGAAACCCCCAAACAAGATTTTCTACCCTCTGCTTTTTCATCTCTCCTTTGGAATTAGCTTTCCCGAAGTCACGCACAGCGAGAGACACCGCGACTAATAAAGATACTGTGTAAGTACAAAAAAATAACCACTAAATTTAATGTGAGGAGAAACTCCTGCTTGAAAATTAGAGCCACAGTAAGCAAAGCTTTAGGTTAAATATATGTATTTTATAGGGTATACAACATCCCTACGTAAGCACAAGAGGTCAAAAATCCTGCCTCTTCCACGCTCCCAAGCCCATGCTACAGCGTGGATAATGATCTATAACATAAAAAAAGACAGTAATTAACATACTTCTCACATAAAAACAAACATCGAGGCTAAGAGCATGCAGACCTGTTCTCAGGCACCACCTTCCCCAGAATAATTCACCACTGATACCCACGCTGGAGTGATTTCTGGATCCCATGGTAACACAACTACAGCTCCCCCACTCTCACCTTTCAGCAAATTCCTACAAATACTGATTTTTTTTTTGCCCTCCCCAGCATCCCTCGGAAGTTACCCAGCTTACCTACTGTCCAAACCGGGAAAAGAAAAACCTCTGAAAATTCAGTTTTAGGCAGGAGAACCCTTCAGCTGAACATCACCCCCCCCCCTCCAGCAGCACAAACACACCTCCGCCAAACACGCTGCCGTACGCCTTCCGCAGCTGCGAGGGACTAAACTGGATGAATATTAACCATTTAGACACGCTACGGAAACTCCAGCCCCCGGAGTTAACCAAACCCAGGGAATATTAAGCCGGGAAGAGGAAGGATCTGCTTCTTTCTTACCTTAAGCAAAGGGAGGTCTCTGAATTCTAACGCATCTCAGATTTTTCAACTTCAGAAACACATGGGTTGGTGATTTAAAGTGTTTTCCCCTCTCTGATTTCCTACAGGGGAGATATGGAGAGAAAGGAAAAAAAAAAAATATATGAAAAATTGAAGTACTTAAGGATCTGCAACAGCCATCGGAGTTGATTTCTCTCCCCGCTTCTATCTGTAAAAATCCTCTTATTGAGTCCCGTCTGCTCCGAAGGCAGCGCTGCGGCTGGATTTCAAGGCTCAGCTCTTGACATGCGGCATCACCCAGGGATCAGGAGCATCACTGTCACTTCCTCCGGGCAGCCCATCAGCCACAGAGGAGCCCCGATCCGCTCCCCCCAGCGCCATCCTGCCCCACGGAAGGGCACATCCCCACATCTGCCCCACGCCCAGCCTTTGTTAAACACCCCTGGAAAATTCCGATTTAAAGCCCCCATCTGAAGGATCCCAGTTTCAGCTCAACCATGACGTGGTTTCACTCGAGAAGCCGCACGAGTGGAAGAATCTAAACCCAAAAGCTAATAAAAGAGAAGTCAAAGACTAACCTTGAAACAAATTACAGCTGGCTCCGTCTGAGCGGCAGCCGAGGCTCTGGAATTATTAAATGAGCTTCAGAAGAGATTTAACTAACCCGATTCCACTGCGATGCTTTATTTATGGTACACGCGCCAGTCCCAAAATATTTGCTAAGGTTTTTCCATCTCCTTTATTGCTTTTGCATATTTCCTAATCGAATGCAACAGGCACAAACCCTAGGGACGCTGGGAGATTTTCTTTTATATATATATATAAAAATATTATTTACAGTATTTCATAATACAGCGGCCTAAAGTTCCTTAAAATAGAAATTAGACATCAGGAACGCAATATCCTAAATCCACGTTATATGTGGATTAAACAGAAATCAGGACACCGGCATCGACTTGGAACACCATATAATTGACTCCTAAAATGGCATTTTAATGGTCTCTGCCCTTCCTCAACTTGGCAATAGCGTGTATAATTACTCTCTTATTAGCTCTCCGCGTCCTTCCCTCCCATTCCCAATTTAAAATTAAACAAAAACTCTTCTGTTGGAGTTCGCCTTGAAGAAGTCTTGTTTTAAAAGGATTACCCGTCGCTGAAAGCAAACTGGAGTCCATAAAAGGAGGCTTATTCGTGCACTCGAAGCCCATTTCTTTAGGTATCTAATGCACACCTGGATCTTTAATAAAAAAAAAAATCTATTTGAATTTTCTGACTGAATTAACTCAATAAAGTAAATTTTATCACCCATTAAAACTTATGCCAAAGCAACTTGAGCCCGCCTGGTATTTCTCCCTATAAATCTCTCGCTGGAGGCTCAATTTAATAAACAAAGGCGGCTCTAATAATTCAAATCTTACTTTCAAAGCTGTGATGTGCCTGTCAGAAGCTTTCTGCAAGGGAGCCAGAACATTTCTTCACCCTCTCGCCGAGGCTTTGCATACGTTTAAGCCCCGCGTCTCGCCTTTTGAATGCTGATAACTGCTCCGCTGCTTTTCTCTCCTTTCAGGGATTAAACGCAACCACACAGACATTTTTATTAGCGCATCACGCACCATTAAATCGTCAGCTTGTCTTCCATGAGTCTCTTTTATTCCCCCCCCCCCCCCCAATAAATAAATAAATATGTGGCCTTGAAAACCATCTTCACGACAAAAATACTCACTTTTTCTTGGCGGTTATTTATAAACTGGAGCAAACAAAGCCAAAATCCCACCGACAAAGCGTATTTCCCCCCCTCTCCCCTCCCCAGCCAGGCTGCAGGAGACGAGCATCGCTCTATGCACAACATGGATTTTTAAAGAACGCGCAGTCCGTTCGCGGCACGTCTACCAGAAAACCCTTCCCTTGCCCCCCCCCAAGAGATTTATTTGTAGTATTTAAGAGTTCACCCTCCTCCCCTCGAGTGGCAAGGCCAGAACCCCCACCCCTTTTTGCGCTCTGGTCGTGCGGGAACAGCCCCCAGAGAAGAAATACAAGTTTTTAACAGGAGAAAGCAGTGATTTTTTTCACCCGAGGCACACGAAGGCTGGTGCCAACACACATGCGACGTGTCCCACGCCAAGATGATGATTCCCTGCAGCCACTTCCTAAGGGCGCTCCGGGTTTTTAACACCTCCCCTTACTTTTTTGTCACTATTTCTATCGGGGACTGAATCAACTCTTCTTCATACGCTGCACCTTCCTTCTCTCCAACTCCAACCTGCCGCCAACGGGCCCGAAATGTCCTTCAACCGGGCTGTGCTTTGGCACAATTTTCAACCAGCCCCGCAGCCCTAACTTGAGAAAAACCAGCTGGCACTGCAGAAATTCAATTTTTGCCCAAATCGAACCCATCTAGAGGATTCCGCCCACACAAGTCTTTACCTCGTATCTCACTCCCAAGTTTTAAAAGCAATCAACACGTTTGAGATGTTTGACTTAGAAGGCACAAGACCCACCGAGACGTTGGATTGGCATATTCCTTCTATTTTTCAACATGGGCAGCAGAAATATCCCAGCACCTCTTCATCGAGGAGAATTCCTCTCTAAAATATAGCTAAAAATTCCAGAGACTGTTGCAGCCTGGTTCAATTAGACCATTAGATGGTTTAGATTAGACAATTAGACCAACACCATTAGATGTGGTGTTGGGGGATATGGTACAGGGGAGAACTTTGTAGAGTAGGGTAGATGGTTGGACTCGATGATCCCAAGGGTCTTTTCCAACCTAGACGATTCTATGATTCTATGGGTCAGCGGAGAATAAACATGGAGCATCCCTGCAACAGCTTGGATGCGGTCGGGAGAGTCAATCTGGCCAAGATGGGTATCTGTCTGCTCCTGGCTTTGGAAGGACCAGCTGCAGAGCCTGGAAATAAACCCAGGAGATGCCTGAAGGCTGAGCACGCCGGGCAGGGGCTGAACTCCCCTCCATCCTTCCCCCCTCGCAAGGCAAGAGGTGGCTCATGAGAACAGCTTGTGGCAGGGGCTGGATGAGGGCATCGCTCCAAGAGTGCAGAAATCCCCGTGGGTACCTTCAGAAAGAGGGATGGAGATCCTGCCATGGTCAGATGTTGAGGCAGCTCCACCAGGACCACAGCGGGTGGAGGGTGAGGAGACAGGAACCATCAGGAGATGGCACGAGTGACACTTAACACATCCCCAAGGGACAGAGTGGCTGGTTTCCATCCAGAGGAGCCCAAAGCCAGGTTGGAAGCAGCAGCCCAACGTGTCGGCTTCCTCAGGGGGCACCATGGCAGAAAATCTGTTGACTTGCAGGATGAAGGCAAAATTCACACACACACACACACACACACAGCTGCAGTTACCCAGAGTTTTCACAAATACAGGCAGAAAATTAAAGATTTCCAACTATCAGTAGAGAAGTTTTCGCTCTCTGGTCCGAGCCATCTGCTTCACTCAACGCCCTTTCTCCAAACTCAGCGCAGAAACGAAGCTTTGGATCCTCTTTTTTGTCGTCTTTCTGGAATCCTAGCGATCCCAGCACGGTTTGGTAAATCATGAATACACGAACCGGGCGATCCGAAGCCTTTGCTCCCAACCTGCAATTCCAGCCCAACCGCGGCGGCATCAGACACGGTGTTAACAACCCGCTGCGTCTCAACGCGGCGTAACAGCAACGGGTCCCTGCTGGTTTCAGAACGACAAAACAAACAGCCAAAAACCAGGTGGATTTTTCCACAATCAATTCCAAGCTCCCGACTGACGCTGAAATCCTGTTTCTAGACGCAGCCTAAGGCTTTATAAAACACTGTGGGAACGCAACACCCTAAAATGCAATTAAAACAAGCAAGGACTTGCGATGCTTTTTTTTTATTATTATTTAACGATTTTTTTTTAATTATTAAATTTAATTTTGAATTTTTTTTTTAAATTAAATTTAAAGAAAAAAAGACTACTTGTTGCTGCCCACAGTTTGCCTTCAGAGGTGCAGCCTTCTCACTAAAGGTTGGACAACAGCGTTAACTCCCAGCTTTTGTACCAAGTTTTAAAGATGCTTCCTGGAGGGAACCTCCCAGAAAGGAACAAGACTTTTCCATCTCTGATAACGAACACTTCAACTGCAGGGAAAGCTCATGGGAAAGGGGACAAGCTAAGGGAAGCAGAGAGGAGACAAATACTCAACCCCACCAGGGAGAACTCACAGTAGGAGAAGCCGGAGGAACTCAGGATACATCCCAAAGAGAAGGTCCAAAATTAGTTTAACTGATTTTATTCACATTACTCTCATGATTCCACAAAAATAACATTTTCACTTCAGGCCCAGATAGGAGGATTTCATCTCATTTCTACTAAACAGAATGGTAAGATCTCATATTTTTACTTCGGTGATCTATAAAAGAGAATTTGTTGTTTCTAAAGCTCAAGATTATTAAGAGGGAAAAAACAAAATCCCTACTCTGCTTCCAGCTGTTGCGCATTTCTGACACTGAGCCACATCCACAGGCAGAGGCAGGACGTGCAATTCCTCCTCTGAGCTGCATTTTAAGATTCTCCCGAGTCAAGAATCCGACGGGTTCAAGTTACCCAGTTCAGACCAGGCACCCGACGTGGCCAGAATCCCCAAAATCTGAATTATTCCTGCTCTCGTATGACGCCTGTGACCAACGCGGCTCCTCTGAATGTGTCGTGAGACCGTGAGACAGAGAAGGACACCTTTTCCAGACCCTCCCAGGACGGCGATACGGACAGTCGGACCAGCGACGTGGAATCTGGGCGACCCCACGTCTCCGCTCAGATGCCAAAGGCCAGCAAAGACTCACGAGTTTAAGGTTCTGCCTCAGCCTGCGAGAAGAGGGAAGAGGAGGAACGGGGCCGGAGCAGTGTCCTGCTCCCAGCGCAGGGCTCTCACACGCACGGGGTCTCACACCGATGTTTGCCATTTATTAAGAGCGCTTTTCAATTTAAATAAGGTGGTTGAAGTGATGGCACCCAATTAACGGCTCAGTAGGAGGATGGCATTAATATTCCTGAAATATTTAAGCAGAGGTGGGATTCTTAATTGTCCAAAGCCACACGCAACAAAGCTGTACTAATACCGTACCATCCCCCTACAATAATATTTAAAAAAAAAAAAAAAAAAACAATATTCACTTCAGTAGCCGATTTGCGTCCCGTTCTGATTTTTGCCCGTGTTCAGCTTTACCCAACTCCGTTCCCGGCGAGAGGGGAATTTTTGGTCCCATAGAAAGAGGAACCGGCCGGACTCAAGCCCACGGGGTCGAACCCGACTGACCCAGGCACTGGCTGTTGTGACAAGTCCCTCAATTTGAGTCACCGAGGCAGGAGAACCGTCCCTCCCGAGCCTTCGATCCCAACCCGCCTGGTTTCACTGACTGCAAAGTAGTGCAAAACGGTTATTTAGAGTCAAAAAACCCACCCCATGACTATCTAGGATTGATCCCCTTGTCCTACAAGGTGGTGACCCCAGTTTTGTTCTGCACAGACCCCTGCTCCCCAGTTACACAAACATTAACCTCGCAACCCAGAACGGTGGAATAAGACTTTTTTTAAGAATGTCCCATGAAAAATGATGGCAAATAGAGGGAGAGTGAATCGTCCTGGGGTACCAAGGGGACCAAATTGTCCCAGGGTACCAAGGGGAGGGTTTTGGGATGCACAGAAGTGACATCAAACATCCCGCAGGACCTGCTGCGATCCACATTCCAAGCTCCATCCCTGGAAGGAGGAAGGAGAAGTGAGTGCCAGCAGAGGGCACTCGGATGCCAAGAGAGGAGAGACCCACCTCTGAGTTTGGCCATTAGTCCTCGGGCAGTGGCAAACACAAAACGTTCGGTCCAAGGTCTCATTTCGGGCTCTCCTCCAGCCACAGCAAACGTCTTCCCTGCCAAGTCCAGTTTGGAAGGGTCTCTGCCACCCCACGCTTTGAAACCCCACTCTGGTCCCCGAGGAGTCTCCTTCCACCCTGGGGACCTAAGGGGAAATGTGCCCTAGTGTCACTCACGGGGGCTGTTAAAGGAGAACGCAATGTCACCTCTCGAACCGAGGGTCTCGTTGGCTATTTTTCACGCTGCAACATTTTGCAAAGAAAGCTTAAATCTTTCTTGGAGAAGTGGCCACCTTTATAGCAGTAAAATTTGAAATTCCCTTGTTACCAATCCCGTGAGGATTAAATCGCAGCCTATCAAGTCGTACCTCGGCAAGATAAGCTTCGTTCTTTAAACAGAAACTCAACGTAAGGACCGAAACCAGTAGGACCAGTCTTAAAGGCGGGGGGAGTGGAGGGGGAAGAAGTTTTACTGGTCAACGATCTTTCTGAAGCAAGAAAAATTTTACTGCAGAGCATCATTTTAAAGGAGTTGTCACATCACGGATGAAGCCCAGAGGTAGAGCGTACACGATGAGCTGGGCACCCTGGATTGTGCGCAGTATAAAATAGGTGGGATGAGAACTGCACGCTCCGTATCCCATGCCAGGGAAAATACAGTTACCTGCACTATAAAAAGGGGGAAGATTGATAGTGGTTTGTTGGGGTTTTTTTTTGGTTTGTTTTTTTTTCCCCCCCATTTACATAGGTTCAAAAACCTATATGCAAGCCAGGTTTTTAGGATGGCAAAGGTGGATTGAAGGCAAAAATCAGAGTGTGTGAGCGAGAAGGGTCAGCGTGTTCCAGCATCACAGGGACACGCACCCCTGGCAAACCCCGAGAGAACAAACCTGGGGCTTTAGTTGCAGGGCTCTGACACCCAGGTTTGCCAGGCACTGAACGGATCGACTTCTGACTCCCCGATACCTCGCCCTTCTATAAAGACACGTGTCAGGAGAGGAAACAATTTAGTGAGTGGCAGGGAAACACAGCATCACCTTAAGTCTTTTCAACCCGAAAAAAGGCCATCAAAATATGGCGGTTCTGTAAACCATCTCAAGCCACCCATAGCATAAAAAAGATCCCCCCCCCAAAAAAAAAGTGTTTTAAATGTATTTGGGTAAGAGGCTTGAGAATTATATCTTTAAAAAGGTGAGAACCTGATAAAACTCACTCCTGCAAGAAAGACAATTTTTGCAAGTAGCTAAAAAACGTGTCACAATTACGCATCACTGCAGCCTGCAGGGTTGTGGCAGCCCATTTGCGTATCTATTACTCCATAAATTTTACAGTCCACAAATACCAAGAATACTTTACTGTTACTGAACGCCGACGCCAAGACTTGCCTTTGTAAGAAAACTCAGAATTGTGCAAAATCCTTGTGTCTGAAGCATAACCTTCACTGCGGGCGAATTCTCAGCTCTGTGACCCTCTCCCCTTCAAGTTTAAGAAGAAATTCACCTTCTATAGATGTGCTACTTCTGTGAGATATAAGGCACCAAATATTTACTTCTAGATGTAGTTCAAAGATCAAATATGAGTTTAAGGACTAGATGGATTTGTGACCAGCCTTCTCCACGTTATACCAATAGAGATAAATAACCTCCCGTCCAGAGCCGTAATAAACTACGCAGTTGGAGATAAAGGAGCCCTCTATTGAAATATTTAGTGGAAATAAGACCCGTGACTATCAAGGGAAGCATCTGGGAGGTTTTAAAACCAAAAACCCTACCTTTTCTCACCTCTCACCACGGGGCTGATCCTTCTCCTGCCATTGAACATTAAGGGGTTCGATACCACACATCGTATTTTCATATAAAGCCGCTTCCCTACCAGAGGGAAGCAAAGATACACCTTTTGGTAACTACAGAGGGTTAAACACAAGGGCATGAGTGTATGTCCCCTGTTTGTTTTTTTGTTTTGTTTTGTTTTTTTCCCCCCACCCTGATGTTATTTTGCATATTATGCAAAGGAATCCAAGTGTCGGGTTAAGTTTTCCGCAATTCTTCACATTTCGTGATAACATAATAGAAACAGTTCTTTTTAAAGAGTCTAATTCCCGTCAGGCTTAATATGAACATTCTGCGGGAGTGCTGTTCGTGCTTAAAAACAGGCATTAAACAGCTAAAACATTTGATGTTTGGAAACAAAGTTACCCATCTGCCAAGGGTTTTGGAAGCATTACATACCAGGAAAGATTTTTCTGTTCTAAAACCATTTCATGTTAAAGAAAAAAAATTTCCAGACATGCAAAGCTTAAAAATAATCCGTTCCACTTACTTCTGGCTCTGCCACGCAAAAGCGTTTGTTTACTGTGAAACGCCAGTTTTCCGTTGCAAAAAGCCACCCATCACATAAGACCAAGTATTCAGATCTACCACACCTCTACGAAATAATGGCATTTATAAATTAATCATAACACTTAAAAATAACTGACCTACTTTGCCCGGCCACCTGGGATTTGCTTCGCGCAAGCGTCCAAGCGAGGAATTACCCTGGTGTGAAGGTGTTGAGCATCCAGCTGAGGTTTCATGGCAAGTTGCTGCAGAACCTGCACCGTGTCCATGCTCTGCTCCCTGTGCAAGGCTGGCAGGGGGCTCAGGAACCACAGAACCCACCACAGAACCCACCACAGAACCCACCACAGAACCCACCACAGAACCCACCACAGAACCCACCACAGAACCCACCACAGAACCCACCACAGAACCCACCACAGAACCCACCACAGAACCCACCACAGAACCCACCACAGAACCCACCACAGAACCCACCACAGAACCCACCACAGAACCCACCACAGAACCCACCACAGAACCCACCACGGTTGGGAGGGACCATCCAGTCCAACCCTCGACCAGAGCAGGGTCACCCAGAGCAGGTTGCACAGGAACGTGTCCAGGTGGGGTTTGAATGTCTCCAGAGAAGGAGAGTAACCACCCTCTGGGCAGCCTCTTCCAGGGCTCTGCCACCCTCAAAGTGAAGAAGTTCCTCCTCATGTTGAGATAGAGCTTCCTATGTTCCAGTTTGTGTCCATTACCCCTTGTCCTGTCACTGGGCGCCACTGAGAAGGGCCTGACCCCATCCTCTTGCCCCCCACCTTTTAGCTATTGCTCAGCATCAATGAGGTCCCCTCTCAAAGTCTGCTCTTCTCCAGCCGAACAGCCCCAGGGCTCTCAGCCTTTCCTCAGCAGAGAGTTGCTCCAGTCCCTTGACCATCTTTTCCAAGGCTCCCAGTGCCAAGGTCCAGTTATCTCCACCAGGTTTCCAACACAAGTGCTATGGTCGGGCAGGCCCTGCCATTGGCGGCACACTCTTACCCACCGGAGGTACTGGAAGCTTCAGCCACAGAGCAGACTGGTTGGCAGAAAGCTCATTGTCTGCCCAGGGAAGAGCTGAAAATAGCTTAAAAGAAGATAAAGCACCACATCCCTTGGTGGCAATGCTCCCATGAAGCCAGGAACAGGCTCTACTTCCAAGTAGAGTAGCTGGAAGACAAGCTCGAGAGCAGGTGGCAGGAGCATCCTCGGGGTGAGAAGTAGCCTGGTGTTTGCGAGGCCACAGGCATCGGAAAGCATTTTTGCCAGCAAAAAGGCAGCGTTACAGCTGTACCACCGGGTTGTGGAGGTGACCAAGTTCTTCCCCTCTTCTAATCCTAAAAACCTGCTGGCTTTAAGTCACCACTACCATATGGCTGAGCAGGATGAAGCCGTTCCTCCCACCTACCCAAAACCGAGCAGCTTTTCCAACACTTCAGCTTCCCGGGAAATTGAGATTTTTCTGGAAGAGTACTCGGTGCACGGAAAATATAGCAAAACCCGGTAAGGTGTGGAGGAAGGTGGCTGTCAGGGAACGGAGCATGCAGATCTCCGACACCTCAGCTGTGGGATTGGCGTATAACGGAGATTTTTAATCTAAAAATCACCTTCTGCATGGCAGCTCCGGTGCAAATTCGTGATGTGGGCAAGGGAAAAAACCACTCAAAACCAGTTATAACGTGAAATAGAGGTGTACACCTCTCTTTAAGAAGAGCTTCAAAAAAAAAAAAAAGAAAGTATCACAACTCTATACTCAGCGTCTTCCCTCTTCTCCCACAGATGCCTCATCCTTCGTTTTCTCCATTTTCCCTTCCAGTACAGCCAGACGGTCCCAGTGGATCCCACTGGCAACGGAGCATCACCAAAACGCTTGCCGCCTTCGCAGTATGAAGTACGTGACCTATTTTGGGTTCTCAGCTACATGGAGAAACAGTTCATCCCCCCCAAAAAACCCTTTCAGGTTAAAAAAAAATGACTTCTGCCGTCCTGCAGAAGATGCCCTGATCTCATTTGTTGACACTTATCATTAGGAAGAGAGACATCTGAAAGCCCCAGGAGGAGAGAAAAGCTTCTTAGGGTTTTTAAGAAAGCCTACATTAAACAGCAGGGATGGCAAGAGCCGATTAGTTCTTCAGCTTGAGATCCACAGTACAGTTAACCCAAGGTTTAGGTTTTATTTTTTGAAAGAACTTCAGAAAATCAGCTAAGACAACACAACCAGCAGCCTTCTGTACTCAACTCGATCTTCAGGTTCCTTTATATCAGCAGAGCTTGATGAATAACTACATCTTGAAGCCACAGCTCAACTTCTCAAAAAAAAAAAAAAATCTCAAAGTTGACATTTTTAACGATGTAACCTCAAGAAAAAAAGTTTTCTGCTTATCAAAAAGCAGAAATGTAAATTAAATGGGCACAGACCAAAAAAATATTAACAGAACAGTATTTTCAAAGGGTACTCCACTACAAACCACAAGCCAGAGTCCAGTTTTCCGAGGAGCATGTTGATTTTAGAGAGGCTCCTGCAGATGGGTGACATCTTCTCTCTTTAAAGTCTCGAGACAATCGGCAACTAAACACCTCCAGGTCAGCCCATGAACCCCGCTTACAACCGGTTACGAACGCAAACCCGCTCTTAGATAGTCAGCTCAATAAGCAATTGGACAATTAAGCCTTATATCTCTTCAAATGCTGCTTAAAACAAACCGTCAGAAAGAAAATGAAGCCAGCAGCCATCCCTTATTTCTTATTATTTCCTTATTCAGTCAAAACTGTACCCAGCCATCTCATACAACATCAAACCACACAAGGTAATCCAACAGCTTTTCGGAGAAAAATATGAATGGAAAAAAAATTAAAATCAAATATTGCGCAAAGGTTACCTGCCAGGATAACCCTCAGGTCTATTTAAACAACTCAACTCTACCTAGAAACGTGGCAAATACCGCAAGGACTCAAACATCGACCGGAGATACCAACTGCCCAGGTTTGGAAGCCTCAGGTCCTTCATGGAATGATATCCTGCCAGAAGCAACAAGAACGGCGCTTGTAGGGCATGATTCTTAACGATTATTTTCTTTCCACAGGTACCTTTGCCGTCAGGACGGCACCGAACGCCTGCAGCCGAGCTAACGAGCCGTTAACGAAGCAGGGTAGGAAACGGGGGTGACATTCGCCCATCTCGACTGACCCATAGAAACAATGTTTTTATTTCTTCCAGCATTTCTCTTGCAGGAATTAATTGGTACCGTTTGGTATTGTTGAGATTTCTACGGGAAATCCAAATATTCATTAAATATAATAACTGGTAAAATAAGCTCATTCTGCTGAGATTTAGACTTCCGTTTTTTTTTTTTTTTTTCTCCAAGAGAAGGAAAACAGCAAAAAATACTTCTTCAGGAAGAAGCAGTGAAATCATTTCACTTTCCACATGGAAGCCAAAGTTTAAGGGGAACAAAAGTGCCTTTTCCAGCACCAGACGCACCCACTGAAGGAGAGTTCAACCTTTGGTGTCTCCAAGATCGAGAAGCGCAAATAAAGATCCCGAATATTCACTTCCAAGGGAAGCCCCGCAGCTCTGGGAGCTCCTGATAAACCGCTTCTATTTCAAAACTGTCTGGAATTTCCTGCAGACCTTAATGCAATTAAAAAGAGGAAAAAAGAAACGCACCAACAGCCCCATTTCCCGCGCAAGAACAGCTCGGGGTCACTCCTACCAAAACTGCCCTCAAAAAAACCACACAGCCCAAACTAAACTCCCCAGCAGCCCACGAGGGACACACACCAAAAAAAAAAAAAGCTCTAATCCTCTGGAATAGACTTTGTTTTTCAAAGCAAGGAGCAGGACAGAAAACACCGAGCTTGACTGAAGCCGCTTTGGGAACTAAACCAGGCATTAACCTTCAGCGTTCCCGCTACACGGGAGAAGACCAAGTGCTCCACCACCAAGTCACGCTCATTTTACGCTCGCTCACTCTAGTTATTTTTTAACCTTGGTTTTCTGTCCATAAATTAGCCCTAAACCCCAGCAAATGTGTGTCACCACCACTCCCGTTTGCTGAACCCAGAACCTCCTCCAGGGAACACCCCGAGCAGGAACGTCAGACCCTCCCAGACATGGAAACCCTTCGCTCGAGGGAGCTTCGTTCGGCAGACTCGGCTCCTTAATCCAAATTATCTCTGCGTGTCCCTCCATCTGGATCCAAACTACATTCACAGTTGCTTCAGAAAATCCCATGTCAAGGTTTTTATTATAATGAAACAGGGAATAAAACACTCCTGAAGGAGCCGAGATCTGGTGTTCCAAACTCTACATGGTAGATACTGCACAGGCGGCAACACAGGTATTCCCTAAACATCTTAATTTCTAAAAGTGCAAATTTAGACAACAATAAATCCCCTAACTCCTGAAAACATGGCCAAACCAATTTATTGTGCGACCAACGAGCTCCATGTAATCAAGAGGCTGTAAATCAGATTTTATAAGGTGACAGCAGCCAACTGGTTCCCGTATCAGGGGACACCGGCTGATCTTTAACTCTAATAACACCAGCAATATGAATGAGGAGAAAAGAAAAGGTGGCAGAGTTGAGATAAGACACTAATTAAAAGCTCGTTTCCTTAGGAATTAGCAGTGAGCTTTCTTTAGAAGGATCTCATTACCATGCATTTTATCTGTCACCTCCAATATCTCAAGTTCAATATTAGCATTTAAAGCACAGCCCAGAAGCTACGTGGGGTTTTCAAGTAAACTTTGTTAAATATTAGCCGGATGGTCACAAAAGCCTTTCCATCCTGCCGCTCGTTTGCCCGCTGCTTCACCCCGATTCCAACCGAGGACCGAGGCTCACCTGCAGCTCCGGGGGCAAGTACGGCACAAAATTCGGTGGCCACGAAGGCGAGGAAGGATTAAAAGGGCAGCAGCGGAGAGGACGTGCCACGTTCCAGCGTCGTCGAGATGCCGTGAAGGAGCAGGAAGGAAAAAGGGTGCCAAGAGGAGACGAGGTGGAAAAAAAAAAACCAAACAAACCAGAAGGAAAAGCTCTAGAAAGGCCAAGTGAAAACCCACTAAAGCTAAAGTCTCACAAGGCTCGCCCGCAGGAGCAAACAGTCCCCAAATACAAGCGTTTATTCTCTAAATTTTATCTAGGAGCATCAGGATTTTGGTGTTGGGGGTGGGGAGGAAAAACAACAAAAAGAAAAAGGGGAACATCTTCCGACATTTTAGGTCTGGGGCACAAGGTTAAGCTGGTGAGTCAACGCGCTTTGAAAGCCGGCAGAAATTAGATCTTGAAGTTTTGACTGCAGCTCAGACAATAAAAGCCAGTTCATTAAAAACATACCCCAGTACCAAAGTAACCGGTTTAAGAAACACCACAAGTAGCTGCCTTTTAATCTTAGGGCTCAATTAAACGTTCGGAGAAAGAGAGCTACTTTAAATACAAACTCAGTGAAATTCAGCTTCTTATTTCCCTTCTCTTACCGAAGGAGTAAAAACCCTGGGCAGAAAGAGAGAAGAAAACCAAAGACCCTCATCAGGTTCGATTATCACCCGCTCACGTTACGACGGTACGACGCCACTCCTGTCGAATATTATTTTGGGGGGCTTTTGGGGTTTTTTTTAAACACATTTTGCCCATTTCTCCGAAGCAGTCACCCAAGCCCTCTTGTTTACGGCAGCGACCAGCACACCTCGTGTTTCCCCCGCCCGAGCAGCGCTAGAGACTCGGCGTTACAAACGGGAGAGCTATCGTTAGCGAATCAACTGGACAATGAAAGAGCCTAAGGACACTTGTCTTCCAGAAAATTACTGTCAAATGCTGCCAGACCCAGCTTCCCCTCTGTCTGGGCCACCAGCCAGTTACTAATCATTTCAGGTCCCTACTAATTTTTAGCTGTGCAACACGCTGCGCGATACAAAAAGGGGCGGCTTCGTCCAGGCGGTGCTTTAGGATACTTTTATTGATCATTAAAAAAAAAAAAGAAAAGACCATCCCAAACGGAGACGGGGACATTATTACCTGCTGAAAAGTTAAAGGACTTCCCGAGGCACCACCTGAAGGGACAACGTGCTGGTTTCTCCTTATTAAAGCAAGTCTTATTAGAGCACGGTGGCAAAAGCTATTCCACAAGCCGGGCGGACAAAATAATGGTGGGAGTTTCGTCCCGTCCTGATAAGAAGGGATTCGCTTCTCTAAAAAGGTACAAAGGGCACCTGGATAATCGAGCTGCCTTTGACCTCAATTATATTTATCAATCCCCAACTGTATGGGAAGGGTCAGGGGTTGATGGAAGGGAAAACAATGCCTTCAAACAAACAGGAGTGGAATATTTCACCCAGATTTCACAACTATGCCAAAGAACACCCTAGCAGGGCAAGATGCCTCTACAGATACGTTAAATATTGTTAAGGCTTGTTACAACCGGCCAAGTTTAGAGGTACATAACGTCCTTAAAAACCTTTCTTGCTTGGCCAGCTCTAACCAGGAGAACTATTAACTACTGGCAACTCCTGTGTCTAATGGAAGAAGCCAAAAGGCTCAAGCTCCTAACAGTATAAAAAAAACAAAATAACAAAAAACCAACCTCCAAAACCCCACACTTTCTGGGCCTGAGGTGCCACGTTTCCCTGAAGCCAGCAAGGATCGTGTGGAAGAACTGGAAGATCACGCTCCTGTACATACTATATCCTGTACATACAGATCCTCTCCAGCGACCTGGGAAGCTGTGAGGCCTTTGCAACATCAAAATTTTGCTTTCAGGCAGAATATATGAGCTGAAACTCATACAATCGCATCATAATGCTCCTGGCGTGCTTCCTTCTCACCATTCTCACCACGGGCAGCAGCAGAACAGCCCACGGGCGCTCAGACTTATCCACAACTACAGCATAGGCACGTCTTATTTGTGTTCTCCTGCCTTTGCCTTACAATAAAGTGCCCCAAATCCCTTTCATTCTGAGAGATTTTCCACCGTTTCCCGTGCGAGGTCCACGGCAGCTGATCCGCGTGTTGTGTTTTGAAGGAAGACACGGCGCGTATGATCCTGGAACGTACCCTCCTCATCACACGAGTACTCAACCTGCACTCATTCTAGCTCTTACCAAAAAAAACCAAACCAAAACCATGGAAGTTATTTTAATTTCCCCCTTCCTAGAGAGCGTGCTGATGAGGTTTTCTCCTCCTCACACCATTCGAGTGGGTGTGAATTCCAGAAGGCAAAACGAAGAGCACATATAGGCCACATCTCTTTGAATTAAGTCCCTTGAAGGAGGGCAACTGTTCCCACGCTAACATACCTCCAGCACAAAACCCAATTAGCTGCAGCCTTCCTAACGAAGCCGTTTTCATCTCCTTACGCCTCCTACAGCGCTCCTTTGATCCTGCAGGTAGATAATTTTACAGGTGGTTGTTACTTCCCCGATTCCAGCGAAGGGAACCCCGCCGTCGGCTGGGACGGAAGCGGTTTCAGAGCTTCCTTGGACAGAACCTGGCACACTTTAGGTTCCCAGTGAAATACTAAAGAATAAGGACACATTCCGAGTTGAGTTCAGCTTTACGAACGCCTGACCCAGCAATCCCAGTGCCTCCACGGCGATCTCGGTATTCCTCGACGTCTCAGGTGCGGACACAAACGCACACGAAACGCCCGGAGGGAGCAGAAGAGCGGCCGTGCCCCCACGGGGACGCCCCAGCTCCTGCCCAGGCCGCCTCGGCCTGTCCCCAAATGCCACATCCAGGGCCAACAGCATCTCCCTCCGCACCGGCACCCGCTCTCTGAAGATCCTCACGCCCCTCCGGCCCAGCAGAAGCCAGGTTACGCGGCACAAATAAACACAATTCCTTATTTCCCGCCCCCCCAACCCCATCCAGCCACCGCACACAAACCACCTCCCGTCCCACCGGCAGACACCCCCCAGGCCAAGGAGCCGCCTCGCCCTCCCCTGGAAGAATCACACCGGCTTTTACCGGGACGGGGAGGCCTCAATTAGCGCAATTACTCCTTCCAGGGTCCGGTTCACCTTCAACCGGAGCTTTTCCAGGCAGGACCGGCAGCGCCGGGACCCACCCGGCGGGAAATAAAGGGCTGCTCCGCGTATCCGTGCGGACGGCAACCCCTACCCCTGCCTTTTCCTTACCGGGTTCCCAAGGTGGGCCACGCACCCACCCCACGGGGGGAGGCCGGCCGGCCCGGCTCACTCCCCGGCCCACCCGAGCGGCCCCGGGCCGCGGCATGACACAACCCACCGTCGGGAGAGCCCCGAGCCCGCCGTTACCGGCGGCCGCTGAGGGAAAGAGGAGCCGCCTGGGGCTGAGGAGGGGCCGCAGGGCCGCGGCTTCTCCGTGGGGGGCTCCCCCGGGGGCAGCGGGGGGACCCCGGCCGCCGCGGGGCGGAGGGGGCCGGGTCGGTCCCTACCTGAGGGCGCGGGCCTGGCCGGCGGCGGAACCCCAGCGCCGGGGAGGCGGGGGCGCACGGAGGGCCCGCGCCGCGCCCCGCCTTCCCGCCGCGCGGCCAATAGGAGCGTGGGGGGGCGGGGCTCGCCGGAGGGTCTGGCCAATGGGAGGGCGCGGCGCGGGACGCGCGGCGCGCCGTGACAGCGGCGCCGGCGGGGCGGGGAGCGCCGGCGGCGACGGGAGGGGCCCGCTGCACCGGGGGCACCGGCGGGGCCGCTCCCGCCCCTTCTCTCCCCTCCCATCCACCCTGCGCCGCCCCCGCTCCGTTCCCCCTCAGCCACGGCCTCCCTTACCCCGCTCCAACCGCCGGCGCGCCCCTACCTGCGCCGTGCTGCCGTCATGGGTGACCGGCGGGGCGGGGGACGGGGCCTACCGGTGACCGGCGGCGCTCGGCGGCCGCGGCGGAACCCCGGGGGCGGGGGGGGGGGGTTGGGGTGGGTGGGAGCGGGCGGTGCCGCCCCGCCTCTACTTCCTGCGAGAACGGCGGGTGTGGGCGGGGCCCGCCGCCGGCCAATGGGGGAGCGGGGGGCGGGTCTGCCGGGGGCGGAGGGCATTGCCTATTGGCTGGACGGCGCCCCGCCCCTCGGCAGCGCGCACGTGGCGGGGGGCGGGGCGGACGCTGCAGGGTGGGAGCGATGAGCGCGGGCGGCGGGGGAGTTAATTAATGTAATTAGTGAGGGGTTCAGCGGTCCTGGAGGACAATGTCTTCCTGCGGCAGGGCGGGCCGCGGCGGGGACGGCGACCCCCGCCTTCTGGGGCGGGAAGTCTCTCGGTGGGACCCGGCCGGGGCCAGGGCTGGGGCTGTGCCCGGGTCCCCAAAAACTTCACCTTTTCCAGATTTTATTATACCTTTTTTTTTTTTTTTTTTTTGCCTAGTTCTCGGAGAGAGGGTGATTTCTTACTGTGTGAACTGAATTTTACCGAAATCGCCTCCTTTCCTGTAGCATCGATGTCGAAAGAGTATGGTTAAAAAGGTCGCGCGAGCGCTTTGCGTCAAAACTTGAGCTGCACTCCTGAAATTAAAACTTAATTCACAGAATCACAGGATCTTCTAGGTTGGAAGGGACCTTCAAGATCATCTTGTCCAACCGTCAACCTAACTGACAAAAATAAACACCCACAAAACAACAAAATGCAACACCATCACTAAACCGTGTCTCCCAGCACCACGTCAACCCGTCTTTTGAACGCTTCCAGGGATGGTGCCTCAACCACCTCCCTGGGCAGCCCATTCCAATGGCTGATAACCCTTTCAGTGAAAAAATTGTTCCTAATATCCAGCCTGAACCTCCCCTGGCGCAACTTGAGGCCATTTCCTCTAGTCCTGTCGCCCGTGATTTGGGAGAAGAGACCGACCCCCCCCCGGCTACCCCCTCCTTTCAGGGAGTTGTAGAGAGCGAGAAGGTCTCCCCTCAGCCTTCTTTTCTCCAGGCTGAATAACCCTAGTTAGTCAGACCTAAGACCCTGATTGGGCCTTTTGCACCTGGACTAGATGTCGAAACGATTTAAACTTCATCCTGTCCTCGCACATCCCACCTGGAGTAGGGGGAGAAACGATTAATCCAAATTCGGATCCGATGAAGTGAATTATTGCAGGATTTTCACTGAATTTCACTGAATTTTTAGAGTTGGAAGGGACCATAAAGATCATCCCCTGCCGAAGCAGGATTGCCCAGAGCATGTCAGAGCATGTTACTCAGGGCTGCATCCAGGCGGGTCTTGAAAATCTCCAAAGAAGGGGACTCCACACCCTCCCTGGGCAGCCTGTTCCAGGGCTCTGGCACCCTCACTGTGAAGAAGTTTCTTCTCATATTTGAGTGGAACCTCCTGTGTTCCAGCTTGTGCCTGTTGCCCCTCATCCTCTCACTGGTAACCACTGAAAAGAGTCCAGCTCCCTCCTCCTTCAACCCACCCTTTAGGTACTTATCAGCATTGATAAGGTCTCCCCTCAGCCTTCTCTTCTCCAGGCTAAAGAGTCCCAGCTCTCTCAGCCTTTCCTCATCAGGGAGATGCTCCAATCCTTGAATCATCTTCGTTGCCCTATTGGGTTAGGGCAGCTGGGGGCACCCTGAAGGGGAGCAGGGCCCGTGGGGGGAGCGCCCCCCGTCTCCCATCTTGGGAGGGGATGACGAGACGTATCCCCTATGGAACGGAGTTGCGATAAGAGTGTCCCTGAGAAGAGCCCGAGGAGGTTATAATAATGAAACATGCTTGTAAATAATGAACATGCTAATTAAGGGGATCTCCCCAAAACGTTTTAATTAAAAACGGTTTCAAACGCTGGGAGGCAGCGGTGGGGAACCACGTCGAAAGCCTTGGAGGAATCCAGGGAGATGACGTCCACCCCTCGCCCCACCTCACCCCAGCAGGCTACTTTGTGGGAGAAGGTGACCGGGTTCGTTAGCACCATTTGTCCCGAGTAAATCCCCAGCCACGCTCTTCGTTTGGCTTGTGACAGCCCCCAGGGGCATTCATTCCATCATTTTCCCAGGGACTGAAGTAAGACTGAAGAACTTAGGATTTCCTGGATCCTCCTGGAAGACTTTCTTGTAGAAGAGGGTGGCATTAGCCTTCTTCCGGTCTTCTGGAATGTCCTCAGATCTCTGTGACTTCTCAAAGCCTCGCAACATCAGCAGCTTTCTGAACACCCTCGGGTGGATGTTGTCGGGGCCCATCGATGTGTAGGGTCAAACTCCCATCATGGTTGGCATTCCAGCTCCTCCTTCACTGGTGGTGGGGCATCAACCTGGATTGCTCTTCCCAAGGCCTGGGGCCCAACAGTGCTGCTAAAGACAGAGGTGAAGAAGGTGTTGAGAACCTCTGCCTTTCCAGCATTGTCGGTGACTAATTAATCTCTCCCGTTTAACAGCGGGCCGATATTTTCCTTGTGTTTCTGCTCGTTGTTGTTCTGCGTGTCGTCCAAGCCCATCTACCTCCAGGTCCTTTACACCACTACAGACTCACAGAATGCTATGGGGTTGGAAGGGGCCTCTGGAGACCATCCAGTCCAACCCCCTGCCAGAGCAGGTCCACCCAGAGCAGGTTGCACAGGAACGTGTCCAGGGGGGTTTGGAATGACACCAGAGATGGAGACTCCACCACCTCTCTGGGCAGCCTCTTCCAGGGCTCTGCCACCCTCACAGGAAAGAAGTTCCTCCTCATATTTAGGTAGAACTTCTTATATTCAAGTGTGTGCCCATTTCCTCTTGTCCTGTCCCCGGGCACACACTACAGACTCCCCGTGCTAAAATCCAGACTTAGGGAGCTCCAGCTGGAAACGGTGGGTTGACCTTCCGAGCAAATTAACTGAGCAAGAAGACACTCGACGAGTGTCTTAATTACAGGTTGATCTTCATGACTCATTAGCGGACCCAGGAAGGCGTTTCCGAGGGGCGAGGACTCAGCGTTGCCCCGCCACCTTCACCACTTGGGGTTGCAAAGCGCCGTCCTCCAGCCTTATCTTCTCCCGTGCAAACAGGAGAGAGCCCCAGCACACACGGTGTGCGAGGGTGGAAGGGGAGGGGGGGCAAGGGGGGTGCCTGTGTCACTGGCGGCACTTAATTAGGTGGGGTGCACCTAATTAGGCAAGGATGCGTATAAAAAGTGCAGAACTGGGCGCTGACCTGTGGTTCTGTGGCACGAGCTGGTGGGGGTGGTGTAGGGACCCCTCAAACGTGGGGATTCTGGAGGCTTCGCAAAGCAGGGATGCTCTTAAAGGAATTATTCTTTTAGCTTGGTCCAGAGATGGTTTCCATGGCAATCAACGCATGTGCACACACCCCCCACCCTCCCCCCCGCTCCTTTGTCTAAGTTATTCGTTAGTCTTATTTGTCACACACGGTGAAAACAAAATCACAGGGTAAAGCGCAAGGAGATTTTAAGATAACGGAAGGTTATTGCCTTCCGCCGTTCCTCTCTGTGCCACCGCAGCCAGCCGCCCCGAGACATCCCCGCTGCAAATGAGCTCAATAAACCCCACCAAGGCTTTTCCATCCTTCGGGGGGTGTAATAGGTTGAGCTGGATACATCTTTCTGCTTTCATGTGAGAAGCTCTTGAAGTGCTGTGCAGGAGGCATTGTCAAATGAAAAGAAAATAATAATAATAATAATAATAATAATAATAAGATGATGATGATGATGATGATGATGACAGTTTCCTTCATTAAAATGCAATGTTTCACTAAAAACAAGGCATGCGGGTAAAACTTCGAGGCCCTTTTCTGCCTGCCCCACGCCGCCCTGACGGCACCTCGGCTCTCCTGCCTAATTTCAGGGCGTTCAGGAGTCCGTCCAGAAGCAAACACCGTCCTCAAAGCGTGTCGTAAAGAAATAGCGCAGGTCCAGCGGGGGGCAAGGGATCTCAGCAGAGCCCCCATCTGCCGTAACGCGTTGAAATAGAGCTTAAAAGATACAGTTCACATGCTGGCGTTAAAAAAAAAAAGACCCAAAAATAATAAATTTCCATTGCCATTACTATCCTGTTCCAGATCAGCCCTGTCTGCGAAAGCCCTTCTTTCCGCCAGCCCAATCCCAAGCCGGGTTATTCTCCTTTCAGCCCCCCCCGCGCTGGGCTCTAAGCTGATGATTCATGTATTAATATGTGGTTATTAGACGACTCCTCTCCCCCCACCGCTGCTGCCCGTCTCTGGCAATGGAAGGAGGAAATGAATTCTTAAAACCTCAGGAACAAATAGTCCGGGCGCGGGGATCAATCCTGTTCCCGCTGACGTCAATGGAAACGTTTCCACCGGCTCCGACGGGGGCAGAGTTAGTCCCAGACATCAGGAATTAGCTCGATCGGTAACCTCACGAAACTGCGCGTGGCTGAAAGGGGGAAAGCTGTACCTGTCAAAAATAACTCATGGGAATTAAGGGACTGTTAAAGATATTTCTCTTTTTTTGGGGGGAGGGGGGGGGAAACCACTATGGGGGCTGTTGGCTGGGGATGGGGGGCTGCCTGTGACCTGTGGCCCCCCTCAGCTGCTGCCCCTGCCGAGACCCCCGGCTCTTCAAATGGGGCTGTAACGAGTCACTGCTCTTTAATTAACTCCTCCATCTCATCCATCTCCCCTCGGACGGTCCCCAACCCTCCTCTCTGCAGGGAATCACCCGCTTTCCAAACCGTTTTTACTGCCAGAAAATAAGAACTTTATTTAATTCCGAATTTTATCCAATCCCCCCCCATCCTCCCTGTGTTCCTGGTCCTACACCCTGTGGCCCTTCCCCTGTCCCTGGCACCCCCTGCTCCTCCCTCCCCAGCTCCACCAGTTTGGAACCAGTTGTGCTGGGGACAGGAGGGGCAGGTTGTGTGTGTCCCCCCCCGTGCAAAATTCCAAATTTCACACCCAAACTCCCCAGCTCTGGAGCATCTCCCTCCCCTGCCCCACCGGGCAGAGCGAATAGGAAGACCCAGGAATCACCACCGGTCCTTCCTTTCCCTAATTAGAAGCCACCGGCTAATGAGATATCATCCAAGCAAAATATTAGGAGTCGCATAATAATTATATCAATGAAATCAACAACAATTTAACAGCAAAGGTTAATTACATTTATTTAAAAACCTGATAGACAAAATGATGCTCAAACAGTTGGGCAGACTAATTGAAAGCTAATGTTGCTCCTAAATTGAATTTCAAATGAATTTTACATCCATAGTTCATTTTGCTAATTTCATTCCCTGTATCCTGTAATTTGTTGGCAGTGATTGATTACTTAAGTGAATAATATCTATGTACCAGGACCACTTAGTCATAGAATATGCCAAGTGTGATCCTACTGTTAATAAATACGGTTTCTTTAAGGTTCCCCTCTCCGTCAGGGTTTCGGAGGAGCGGGGAGGCGGTGCCGGGGTAGCAAAGGGCTTTCGGCAGCTGGAAATCCTGTTTTAGCCTCTTCTTAACCACACCTTGCAAAAAACCCTTCCCTTTCCGAGGGCAACTGCCCCTCCAGCCCCATCGATCCACGGCAGCGCTTCAGCACCTCTCAAATCCTCATTTTCCTTTGCCAAGGGATGAAAATGGGTATACTGGGGGGGGTTCAGGGAATATTCTGCAGGGAATACTCTGTGCCAGAGGTGCCACAGCTCGGGTGCCCTCAGCCAGCCCCAGTCCAGCACTGGGGACCCCCCCGGCATCCCGACACCCCGGACCTGATGTCCTGGGGTTCAACTGTCGCTCGAAACCCCATCAACCGGAGCGACGGCTTGGGGGTAAACCCAGCAGAGCCCCCAACAGGCACCGCTGCCTCTGCTCGGCATCTTTGAAGCATCCGCTGCTGCAAGATGAATGCAATTATATCTTAATAAAATTTTAATACAGGGAATTATGCACTTTGCATCCAACCAACAATTAGCTGTTGCTATGCTACAGCCAGAGCGTAATCACAATAATGAAGCCAGCCAAGGGAAGGCATTAATCAGGAGGTGTATCATTATCCAGCCTCACCCCCTGCCTCCCCAGCTCCTGGTTGGGAGCCTCCTGTTGCTTAAAGGTGAAAAACAACCCCCCAAAACAAAGCGTGGGGGGAGCAGCCCCTCTCTGGGCACCCTTTCCCATCCCAGCTGTGGCTTGGTTTGGCCAAGGAGCCAAAGCTGCCCCTACCCCGCTGCTCCAGCGCCCTCCGAAACCCCATGAGCAGCAACAATGCTCCCCACCCGCTTTGCTCCCCGCTCCAATTTTTACATCTTTTAATCATTTATTCCCAGGATCCAAAGGAAACATCCGACGAATTGGAGATGCGGAGAAAAATGGCAGCTGACGGAGCTCCTGCGGATGGGAAGGGGAAGAAATTCATTAATTTTTCATTCGCTGTGGCTGGGACGTGAGCAGCTCAGGATTCATCATGTCAGCAGTGACCTTGATGTTGCCTCCATCCCACCACCCTCACCTCCCCCCCCCCCCCCCCCCCCCCGACAACCCCTTGGAGAGTGTGTCCCCACCATCTGCTGAGCATCACCCTGCCCTCCTGCCCACCAGCGACGGAACACCGCCCCCCGGGGCGGGAGGCTGGGTACCACTGCTGGCATGAGCAGGCAGCTGAAAGCCTGCAAGATGCTTTGATGCTCCGGGGGCAGCAAAACTACCTCCCCCAAACAGGAGGAACAACCAAAATTCCTCCCGATGAACCATATGCACGACTGCAAAAAGGTCGGCGGGCAGCTTGCCGGCGGCAGAAAGGGACACGCTCGGTGTCCCCAAACACCGGCACCTTCCTGTAACGGGAAAATAAAAATCAAAGCCCACCCGGCTCCCGAGACCCTCCCACCCTACAAAAGCACGGCTTCCCACCAGGGTGGCATCCCCGCTTCTTGGGTGTTCTGCATGATTTCTCCCCAAACTCCTTCTGCTTTGGGCACCCCGGTGCCACGATGCTCAAAAAGAGCTAAATTTGACTCTTTTTTTTGTTTTTTTTTTTGCTTTGGTTTTTTTTTTTTTTTTTTTGGAGATGCTGCAAGCATCAGAGCGCTCGGGCACCCTGCAATTCAGCAGGGACGCGGAGTGGGAATGATTCCCTGCAATTCAGCGGGGACGCGGAGTGGGAATGATTCCCTGCAATTCAGCGGGGACGCGGAGTGGGAATGATTATCAGCAGACGCATAATGATTCATTCTGTTTATAATTGCTTGGAAACGCAGGGAGCGCAGGGAGGTGTAATTAACTCTTCTTTATGACTGAGACGAGTGTGTTTTCCTCGGCCACGTGACGCTGCCACGTTCAGCCACAGTTGGGTTGGTTTTGTGTTTTTTTTCTGGCATCCTCGGCAATGGGAAAGCGCATGAATTGAGTCATTCCGGGAGCGCAGCTGAAAGATATCCCTGAAACACCGTAACTCCGGGTGCGGGGAGGTGGGGGGAGGTGGATATTTATTTCCCCGCAAGCCCCAGGAGGCTGCAGCTGCCCTGATTTTCCCTTGGATGCGGTGAGCAGGAGCTTACATCATCCCCTGATTGAAACAGCCCCCTTAATTACGGCACGTGGGCTGCCGGTGCGGCGATGCTGGTAAATGGGTACCGTGGTCCGTGCCCCAGAGGATGAAGCCCATGGGTGCGGGGTCACATCCAGGCTCCGTTTCGCAGTGTGGATCTCTCACAAAGACCCTGAGCAGGTTTGGTTTCCTCGGCTGAAGCTTGGAAGGGACACGGAGCCGTGATGGGAAGTGCAGACCTGAGGAGGCTCTTTGCAGAGGGAGCTGAATCACAGAATGATATGGGGTTGGAAGGGACCTCTGGAGACCATCCAGTCCAACTCCCGGCCAAAGCAGGTCCACCCAGAGCAGGTTGCACAGGAACGTGTCCAGGTGGGGTTTGAATGTCTCCAGAGAAGGAAACTCCACCACCTCTCTGGGCAGCCTCTTCCAGGGCTCTGCCACCCTCAAAGTGAAGAAGTTCCTCCTCATGTTTAGGTAGAACTTCTTATATTCAAGTGTGTGCCCATTTTCTCTTGTCCTGAAGCTGAGGAACATGTCATTGGAGGGATGTGGTGGGATACAGAGGGAAGGGGAGCCCCTTTCCCACACCAACCCCGCTGGAGGAGCTCAGCTGGGTGAGCTGCCTTCCCTTTTCATCCTCGTCAAGGAGGCAAGGAGCCTGCATTAGCAAGGGTTAAGGAAAACTGACCCCCAAAAAAAGGGACAAGATGCCGCTTGACTTTGGGATCTTCCCCTCGTGCTGCATGTTCACAGGGAGCTGAGAGCTCGCCGCTGCCTCTCCATCCATCACGTGTCAGCCCCGGACAGGACCTAGAGGGGATCGTTGCCCAACCCATCCATCAGGGATGTCTGGAGCAGATTCGGCCACGGCGTTTGTGCCAGGGCCCCACGTCAAATGATTTCTCCTCTCTGGCTCCAGATTTCACCATGTCACTGGAGCCCAGCTCCTCACCGCCTCCCAGATCAGATACTGGTTTAGGCGAAGTGATAAGGTCAGTGGTCCCTGTGCCAGCATCCCAGAGGGTCTGGGATGAGGCCAGTAGAGCAGAGTGACAGCACAGCACAGAGGGTCCCAGGGGTCACCCCAAGGAACCCTGCCACCCCCCTGCACTTCTGCTGTGAGGACAGGCTGAGAGAGTTGGGGGAGTTCAGCCTAGAAAAGAGAAGGATCCAGGGAGACCTTGGAGCCCCTTCCAGTCCCTAAAGGGGCTCCAGGAAAGCTGGGGAGGGAGCAGGGATCAGGGAGGGGAGCCCTAGAAGGAGGGGGAAGGGTTTGACACTGAAAGAGGGGAGATTGAGATGGGATCTGGGGAAGAACTTCTTTGGTGTGAGGGTGGTGAGAGCCTGGCCCAGGTTGCCCAGAGAAGCTGTGGCTGCCCCATCCCTGGAGGGGTTCAAGGCCAGGTTGGAGGGGGCTTGGAGCAACCTGGTCTGGTGGGAGGTGTCCCTGCCCAGGGCAGGGGGTGGCACTGGGGTGGCTTTAAGGTCCCTTCCAACCCAAACCATTCTGTGATTCTGTGACCCAGGACCAGGGTGGATGCTCCAATGGGATCTGGAAGGCAGTGGGGTTCAGGCATCAAATCCCAGCCAAAATGGCCCCAGCGAGGAGCGGGGGAGGGAGCAGGAGGGAATAAAGCTTTGGATGAGTGCCGAGGGGCAGGGCAAGGCACCGCACCGGCTCTGTGGCCCAGGGGCACGCTCCTGTCCCCCTCCAGCAGCCACAGCAGTCAGCACCCGTTCTGCACAGCATGGTGGCCCGGGGACCACAGGCAGGGTGCCCCACGCTCTCCTCCTCCCCGTGGGGTCCCGCCATACCGAGGGGTGCCATCCTGCCCCCCAGCACAGTGGGGTGCTCGGAGCCTTCCCGGGGTCCCCCGGCACCCACGTTGTGCTCTGGCTGTGCCGGGGTGGCCAGGGGCACACCGTGCCGGCAGCGGGCTGCTCCTCTGGCTCTGGGATAGACTTTGCTTCCCCCACGGGTGACTTTGCCATCAGACAAGCATCCCACCTACATTAATCTTTCCTTTTTATTCTTTTTTTTTTTTTTTTTACACAAAAGCATCAGTGTATTGCACAGGCGGCCCGTAAAAGGCAGTATAAATCAGGGAAGGCAGCTTCACACGAGCGTTTGTTTTGACCAGCGATGGGCCCCCACGGGTCACCACTGCTCCCAGCACCCCCAGCCACGCACGGGGGGCACCCCGGGGTCCAGCGTGTTGGAAGTGACCCCATCCCACCAGTCACCCCGAGGTGGGTGGGCTGTGCTGGCCCCCCTCGGCCCCACCGAAATATCTGTTTTCCTGCTGCAAAAAAGAGGCAAAAGCCCTTCTGCGCTGCAACCGGGGGGGGGCTGCCAAATTATTTGTCTTTGCAGATAAAATGTTCCCTGCCCTCCGGGACGGAGCAGCCGGAGCTGCTGGGGCTGCCCCGGGGTGCGGGGGGGGGCGGCGGGGCAGGCAGGGCTGTGGCCGGTCTGTCCTTGGGCAGGGGGGTTCGGGGGGGCCCCGGCCAGCCCAACCCCGGTACCGGGCGGCCGCGGGGCTCCGGTTGCCGAGTCTGCAGTGCCCTCCTGTGGGCACCGCGCCGCCGGCGGGGACCGGCCGCCCCGTCCTGCCACCCCCACGGGCTCCAGGACCCTGTCCTCTGCCTCCCAAAGCCCTGCAAGGGGGTCCCCTCCCTCCCAAGGCCTTGCAAAGTGATGCAGGACCCTGTCCCCTCCCTCCCAAAGCCCTGCCGGGGGATCCCTCCATCCCAAAGCCCTGCAAAGTGATGCAGGATCCCATTCCCTCTGTCCCAAAACCCTGCAAGGTGGTGCAGGACCCCATCCCCTCCATCCCAAAGACCTACAAGGGGATCCTCCCCCTTCCCAAAGCCCTGCAAGGTGTTGCAGGACCATGTCCCCCCCTTCCCAAAGCCCTGCAAGGTGATGAAGGACCCTGTCCCCCCCATCCCAAAGTTCCTTCCCCCTCAAAACCCCTACATGGATGCTCCAGGACACCCATCCCATTCACCCTAAATGGCTCCAGGACACCCAAAGCCACCCAGCTCAGCCCCCTCCCCATCCCCTGCTCACCATGTATCCCACCCTCCCCAGCTCCGACCGAGCCACAGGCGGGAGCCAATATGGGTGGTGCAGCAGGATTGGGCCACCAGAGCCCATCACCTGGCATCAGGGCTGGCAGGGGCAGGCAGGGAGGCAAGGGCCGGTGGTTAGAAATTTTCTTTGAAGAAGCGGAAGCCGAAGTGCTCGCAGTGCCCTCTGATGACTTTGGCAAGTGCCGGTGAGCCACAGAAGAAGACCTGGACCTTCCCTTTCTTCTCCTCCGCCACCTTCCCAAACACCTAGGGCACAGGTGAAGGAGAAGGGGAGGTGGTGGCTGAGCCCGTTCCTGCCCCAGGGTGGCCGGATCCCTGCCATGCCTGCTTTGGCTGCTGCTGCCCGGCATGACTCGGCCTCCCTGTGCCCCCCAGCACCCACTTTCCCATGGGAGGGAGAGGCTCCCCCAGGTCTGGATATCCCCGTGCATCCTCCCGCTCCGAAACGGGGCTCTCCCATGGTGTCCCCCCACTAAGAGCAGCTTTGGGGGACACGGCTCCCTTCCCATAGGAATGGTGTTGGCAGCAGGGCAGGACCAGCCCTCACCTTGCTCCAGTCGGGGCGGCCGGGCTGGGTCCGGGTCCGTAGCCCCGTGATCGAGTCCCTCTGCTCCTTGGCGGCCAGCAGGTCCAGGGCCATCTGCAGCCCGATGGCCTTCACGTCGCTCTTGCCGAGGGCCGATGTCATGTACATGTGCATCTCCAAAAACTGCCCTGGGGGTTCGAGAGGAGCCCGGCTGCAGACAGAGGTGGGGTCCAGCCCCACACTGTGCCCCCTCGGGTCGGGGTGGGCTCTGCCGGGGGCGATGCCAAGGACGGGGCTGGGCACCCCTAGGTCAGTCCCTGCCTCCCGCTCACCTCCCGGCTCCTGCTCAGCCTGCTCCATTTCCAGCTTCGTTAACAGGCTGACGAACCACTCAAAGTGCTTCTGGTCCCGGTTTATCCAGATGAAGTCAACCTGAAGGGACGCAGAGGCTGGCTGGTGGCACAGGGGCCAAATCTAGCCACCCACCGCCCCACACCTCCTGGACTGGGAAGGGATGCTCCATCCTTAGGAGCCTGCAGCCCTCCTGCCCCCATCCCCAGGGCAAACCTTGGTCCCACATCCCCCTCAGGCCATCCTTACCTTCCTGAGAGTCATCTCCTCGTCCCACAGGTCCTCGCACCACGAGTAGTGGCAGCTGGGGCAGCTCTGCCTTCGCCGGCGGTACCTGCACGGGCAGACACAGCCCTGCCTGCCCCACTGCCCACACCCCTCAGACCCCAGCAAGGGGACCCCCAGCACCCGTTCCTCACCAGCACTGGTGCATGCCCATGGCCAACCTCCTGCCAGCAGGTTTCCCTGCAGCAGAAATCCCCAGGGAAAAGCCTGACACCAAGGGAGGACCCAGCCATGGGTCTCGTGGCCACGTGTTACGAGTCCCAAGGTTAGAAGTGAGGAGGAGCCACCACGGGTTCTGCCCCACGGTGCTCATCCCGCAGGGAGAAGTGTTGGAGAACGGGTCTACCATGACATACGTCGTGTCTTGTGCCTCCCAGAGCGACGTTGGAGCTCATACTGGGGGTCTGCTGGTGTGACCCCAGCCCAAGCTGCTGCAAGGGCACCAACCTGTACATGATGCTCTGCAGAATGGAGGCGAAGGGGGTGATGCCGATGCCGGCGCCGATGAGCACGGCGTGCTCCGAGGTGAAGATCCGCCGTGTCGGGGTCCCGTAGGGGCCGTCGATGTAGCACTAGGAGACACGAGAAACTCGGGGAGAAATCCAGCAGCCCGTGGGTGCTAAAACAGCCCTTCGGCTGCAGATGGGAGCAGTTTTATGGGAGTGAAGGAAGGGGAGGATGGGGTGGGAAGGAGCACAAAGTCCTCCAGCAGCGCAGGGCTTGCATCGGCCCCAGATGGGGCCAGCCATGCATGGGGGCTACATGCAGGAGTGGCCAGGGACACGTGGGGTGACTGGGCACACGTGTGGGTCCCCCCAGGGATGCTGAGTGCAGCCCTGCTCACCAAAGCCCGGGAAGGACCAAGACATCCCTCACCTTGATGCTGCAAAGCTGATGGGTCTCGCCCAGCCCGGTGGAGACCTGCTGAGTGAAGAGAGCAGTGACCGTCTCCTCCTCCCCACCCGAACCCCTCCATGACAGCTAAGACCAAACTTCTTGTTCCCTGGGGGTTTTTTTGGGGTGTTTTTTCTGGGGTGCACACACCACTTCCAACCACGTCCCTCGAGCCAAGCTCAGTGCAGTGCCTCCACCTCTGGTGGGACATCCCACACATGTCCCACACCAGGAACCTGTCACCTGATGGTGTTACGTGGATCATAACTGGTTTGAGTATTGATTAAAAAGGCAATTATCCAAGTTGGGATACACGACTTGGGGGGTGAATAAGAGGTTTGCAGTGACCGTGATGGTCCAGGCGGTGGGAGCAGGTGTGGGGAACCTCTGCTCACCTGGGGAGAGACAAGAGCAGAAGAGGGCCAGGGAGAGAAGTTCATTATAACTGGCGCATGCAGGTTCGTTATCTATAAGGACTGCTCCTCCAGCCCAGACAGGATCAATATCCTGAGAGCTTTTCACATCAGGGGATAAAAGTCACTAAGGGGGGGGGCTCTCGGCATCCTGGCATTGCCACGATTTACATTGGGAAGTTTCTTTTTAAAAGAGCTTCTTAACGAGCTTTGGCTCATTTGGGACAGAAGCGATGCTTCCCCTCGTTTCTGGTCCTCCGACCGCTGCTGCGTTGATGAGACAGAGACCCCCTCCTGCCCCACAGGCACCAGGGGCTCTGCCTCTGCCCCCCAAGGTCTTGGTGGTGGTGGGTGAGGGTGGGAGATGGTGCTCACCCCCCCCACCGGCAGGTTCTCCTCCGCTGGGGCAGCAGCGCTGGTGGCTTTGTATGACATCAGCTGAACGTCTCCGTCCCCGCCGGTGGCCACGGACCCCTGCTCCAAGCCGGCCCTACTGCAGAGACCCTCCTGGAAGCCAAAGGCCAAGGCATCACTGGCCACGATGCTCATGGGCACCTGATGCCCCATCCATGGGGGTTATATGGATGGGACACAAAATCCTCCAAGGCAGCACAAACACCTCGCAGGGGACACGTGCCCCCAGAGACACCCCAGCACCCAGCCCGGAGCTGCAGGGGGGGTGACAACTGGGGTGACCCCGGGGGGAGCTGCTCAGCAGAGAGCATCCAGCCCGGACCTGCCCTCGCTTCTCCGCTTTTTTGGAGCTGGCCAGGGACAGACCGTCCGGCAGAGCCCTCCCCATGTCCCAGACGAGGACATTGGCTTGAGAAACCCATCACCTCCCAAACATCTGCCAACCGGCAGCATTCCAAAATCCAACCTCTGCCTTTGCCAAAAGCTGAGCCCCGTCGGCACCGACCTGCACCCAGCGCCGGCGTCTCTTCTCCCTCAGGCTCCTGCTGAGCGGTTTCGGCTCCGGGCTGGGCCATTCGGGCTGCTGGAAGTACTCGTACAGCTTGTTGGTCCACTGGCCCAGCGACCTGATGTGCAGCCAGAGGGTCTCTGCAGGATGAAGCGGAGCAGAGCGTGGGCTCCGTTCCTCCACCAGGAACTGCCCTGCAGCCCCGGGGACCCGGCTACAATCCCCACCGACGGCCTTCACATCAGCCCAGGGTCGCAGCAGGGGATTGGGCTTGCTCCAATAGCTGGGTGAAAGCCCCAAACCTGGACACCCGTGGAGCCAGTCAGGGTTTTCTGGTGCCATTCGTTCCCCACGCCTTGCTTAAAATAACCCAAACTTGTGTTTTTATACAGCACTTACGCACAGGCAGAGGTTGAGGCAAGTACGGACACATGCTGCCCTGCTCCATAGAATCATAGAATGGGTTAAGTTGGAAAGGACCTTAAAGCCCCCCCAGTGCCACCCCCTGCCCTGGGCAGGGACACCTCCCACCAGACCAGGTTGCTCCAAGCCCCCTCCAACCTGGCCTTGAACCCCTCCAGGGATGGGGCAGCCACAGCTTCTCTGGGCAACCTGGGCCAGGCTCTCACCACCCTCACCGCAAAGAAGTTCTTCCCCACATCTCACCTCAATCTCCCCTCTTTCAGTGTCAAACCCTTCCCCTTGTCCCATTGCTCCCCTCCCTGATCCAGAGTCCCTCCCCAGCTTTCCTGGAGCCCCTTTAGGGACTGGAAGGGGCTCTGAGGTCTCCCCGGAGCCTTCTCTTCTCCAGGCTGAATCCCCCAGCTCTCTCAGCCTGTCCTCACAGCAGAGGGGCTCCATCCTTGGATCGTCTCCGTGGCCTCCTCTTGCCCCACTCCAACAGCTCCATGTCCTTCTGATGTTGGTGGCCCCAGAGCTGGAGGCAGCACTGGGGGCGTCTCCCCAGAGCGGAGCAGAGGGGGAGAATCCTCCCCCTCGCCCTGCTGGCCACGCTGCTGGGGATGCAGCCCAGGGTGTGGGGGGCTTTCTGGGCTGCCAGCACATGTTATCAGCTTGTGTTGAGCTCCTCATCCACCAACACCCCCAAGTCTTTCTCCTCAAGGCTGCATGGGCATGGACACCTCCTTGGATGACCCTCAGAGGGGATCCAGCCACCCTGATGGGGCTTGTGTGATGCAGAACATCATCCCAGTGATGCAAAACATCCCTGTGATGTAAAATGAGCCAAGGCTGAGTGATACCTTGCTGCTCGGGAGCGCTGCTGATGGTGAAGGGGTGCCACTCGTAGGTGGCGATGGCCGGGATGTTCAGGTAGATGTAGTCTCCGGGCTTGTAGTGGAAAAACTGCGGCCTCTCGATCACAAGGTGAGTCACCTGGAGAAAAAGGAGCCCTGAAGCAATCCAAACCTGCATCTTTTCCAAATAAACTATTCATTGTGCCCCATCCCTCCCATGTGTGGCCAGGGGAGCATCCCCCTTCCAGCCCACCACGCAAACATATCGGGGTTGTCACCCCCCTCCGTGTCCCCCTGTCCCTCCTTGTCCCCCACTGTGAAGAACCAGTGTGCTCACTTGCAAAGTGCTTTTCCCCAGACTTTGCAAATATTAAAGGTATTTCTGCGAGCCACAGCACCTTTATTCCCACTCTCAGCAGAGGTGGGGGTCGGGGGGGAGGCGGGAAGGGGTGCAGACCTTGGAGGGGAGCAGGTTGACCTCCACAATGCGCAGCCCCCCGGCGCGCCGCCAAGCCAAGCCAACCACCTTCTCCAGTGCAAAGAGGCAGCCGGGAACTGCAAACCACTTCCAGAAGTGGGGGCCGTGGAGGATGAGGAGGGTCCAGACGGAGATGTAGGAGAGGTGGGTCCAGTAGAAGACCTGTGGGCATGGAGCAGGGTGGGCTGAGTCTGAATGGAAAGTGGTGGAGCCAAACGGGGGTTCATGGCAAGGCTATGTCAGGGCATCCCAGGGGGCAAAGGCAGCCCAAACAATGAAGAATCCCAGAATGGTGGGCGTTGGAAGGGACCTCTGAAGACCATCCAGTCCAACCCCCGGCCAGAGCAGGTCCACCCAGAGCAGGTTGCACAGGAACGTGTCCAGGTGGGGTTTGAATGTCTCCAGAGAAGGAGACTCCACCACCTCTCTGGGCAGCCTCTTCCAGGGCTCTGCCACCCTCACAGGGAAGAAGTCCCTCCTCATCAAGTTTAGATGGAACTTCTTATGTTCCAGTTTGTGCCTGTTGCCCCTTGTCCTGTCCCCAGGCACCACTGAGAAGAGCCTGACCCCATCCTCTTGCCCCCCACCCTTTAGCTATTGCTCAGCATCGATGAGGTCCCCGCTCAGTCTGCTCTTCTCCAGGCTAAAAAAACCCATGGAAACCCCAAAACTGCAAATCTGAAGAGTGTTGGGTTGTCCAAGGGAGGTATCGGGGGGCACCACACCAGCTCAAGAGCTCTCCCCACCCACGGGGCAGCACCAGGATGGGCACACCCCCCCCCCAGACCCTCACCCCGCTCCCCGAGACGGAGCAGCTTTGCCCCCCCGCGGTGTTCCCCAGGTTGCCGGGGGCCCGTGGCAGGACCCACCTCGAAGTGTCCGCTCCGTCGGACACAGGGGCTGGAGAAGGCGAGCATGGCGACCAGCAGCCCCTGCAGGGCCAGCCCCGTCTGCGAGGCCGTGCCCCCCAGGCCCCCCACGCCGGGCCGTGCCGACAGGAGGTACTCGGCGAGAGCATGGCGCCCGTCCTGCCGCGCCAGCCTGCCTGGGCACAGGCACAGTCGGGACGGGGCACCCATAGCGCCCACCCCCTGTGCACCCACATTTCTGCTGCACCCACCAAAACTGTTTCCAATTGTTTAATTTTTTTTTTCCTAAGAAATACCCAAGTCCTTTGCTCGGACGTTTTGAAAAATGCAGCATTTGGAAAAATGCAACATTTCTCCTCTCCAGAGCCCGTTCTGGGGCTCAGCATCGTTGCAAGGGGGGTATTTTGCAGGAGGGTGGGTAGTGCAAGCAGATATGCCCCCCTCCCCGATGCCCCCAAGCCGGGGGTGCAGCTCTGACACCCTGCCGTGGGGTGAAGGTGACACCGTGGGGTGCAGAGCTGTGGGGCGCAGACCCCACTGGGAGCTGCGTGGGGAGAGCAGGAGCCCCCCCGCTGCCCGGCTGGGAAGCCGCTAGAGGGGGATAACAGACAGTGCACAGACTGTGCGGCACCGCATGCACCCTCCGGCTGCCTGCACCCTGCCTGCGGCCTCTCAGCCCCCCTGGGCACGTGCACCCCCTCTCCAGGCCTTACATCCCCTCCCTGGGACATCCACATCCCTCCAGGACATGAGCATCCCCTCCCTGGGACATCTGCATCCCACCCCCAGGACATGTGTATCCCCCTGGGATATCTGCTCCACTCCAGGACATAAGCATCCCCCCATGGGACATGTGCATCCTGCCCCTGGGACACGTGTATCCCCTTCTTGGGACATCTACATCCTTCCAGGACATGAGCATCCCCTCCCTGGGACATCTGCATCCCCCCCCCAGGACATGTGCATCCCCTTGGGATATCTGCTCCACTCCAGGACATAAGCATCCCCCCATGGGACATGTGCATCCTGCCCCCGGGACATGTATCCCCTTCTTGGGACATCTCCATCCCCTTCCAGGGACATTTGCATCCTTCTGGGACATGTGCATCCCCCCATGGGACATGTGCATCCCCTCCCTGGGACATCTGCATCCCCCCATGGGACATGTGCATCCCCTTCCTGGGATATCTGCATCCTGCCCCCAGGACATGAGCATCCCTTCCCTGGGATATCTGCATCCCGCCCCCAGGACATGAGCATCCCTTCCCTGGGACATCTGCATCCCCCTGCGACACGAGCATCCACCCTCAGGGCTCGGTCCCGGCCCCTGCAGCTTTTCATCAGTGTGGGTGACAACCCCTGCACCGAGGGGCATTTCCCACTTTAGCAGAGGGACTGGAATTGGGGGGAACCCACCTCAGGGTTGATGGGGTGCGTTAGAGCGGGTGCTGCTCGAGAGAAACCCATGGCCACCGAAGGGCCTTCCCTGCCCCGGGGGGCTGCTACTTACTGAAGTTGGCGACGTGGGCGCCCGTGTGAAGGGCTGCCAGCGCCAGCACCACGTACCCCACCAGCTGGTGGAACACCACGTGCTGGTCCAGCGGCAAAACCTTGGCGATGGGGGTAGCCCGCAGCCAGGTCAGGCACCTCCGCAGCATCAGCACCTGTGGGACAGGGGCAGTCGGAGATGCTAGGGGGGAATGGGAGATGTTGGGGGGCTCAGCCAGGGGCTGCTGCCCTGGGGATCCAGCTAATACAGGGTGTCAGCCTGGAGAGCACCCAGAGGCAGAAAGCCAGGACCCATCTGCAGGGTGCCACGAGCGTGCCCTTGTCCAAAGAGCTCACAACCTCCCTAACCCATGATTTATATATAATTATTCAGAGGAGACGGCCTGGCCCCACAACTGCAAAAGCCCACAGGCTCCGATCCCTGGGCTCCAAAGAGCCCCTGGCACAGGGATAAGGTCCCACTGGAAACGTGGCTGTAAACAGCCCAGGTAACCATCGCCCCGCGCCCCCCACCCACGAGCTCAGCGTCCCTCCTGGGACCCGGCACTCACTGCGAGGAAGGAGCAGTTGAAGTTCAGGCACTGCCCGCAGCCCCGGGCCACCGCTAGCCACCCGCCGAGGCCAGCGTGCCGCAGGGCTGCCAGGGCAAAGAGCAGGAGGTTGAGGGTGGCGTAGCCCCCCAGGAAGGCGAGTTTGCTGCGGTGGTTGTGCCAGTAGGTCCGGGTCAGGTAGCGCGGCCGACAGCTCCTCTCCGTGGGCGCTGGGGGCTTCAGCCAGCTCGCTGCACTGGGAGCAGAGGCATCGGATCGATCCTTGCCCGGAGAAAGGAGGAAGCCAGGGCAGTCCTGCACCCATCCCAGCATCATCCGTGCATCCATCCCAACACCATCCCTGCACCCAAGTCCTGCATCTTAGCCCTGCACCCATCCCAGCACCATTCCTACATCTTAGCCCTATATCTGAGCCCTACACCCATCCCAGCATCATCCCTGCACCCATCCCAGCATCCGAGCCCTGCACCCATCCCAGCACCTTCCCTGCACCCATCCCAGTATCCGAGCCCTGCACCCATCTCTGCAACAAGCCCTGCACCCATCCCAGCATCGTCCCTCCACCCATCCCTGCCTCTGAGCCCTGCACCCATCCTAACACCATCCCTGCAACCACCCCAGCACCCATCTCTGCATCCAAGACCAGCACCCAGCTTGGCACCATCCCAGCACCCATCCCTGCATCCGAGCCCTGCACCCAGCTTGGCACCATGAGTTGCTCCCAGCACTGGCCCGAGCACCTCCTGCTCTGGGCACCCCACGAGGGCATAAATCCCATGGTTTTTTCCTCCATGCAGGAGGAAAAATGTGCTCACAAGGAAACTCGCAGCCCCTCGGGGCTGCTGGAGGGACCCACCTGATGGTCAAGTTCTCCATGACCTCTGGGAAAGCCTCCAGCTCCTCCCGGAGCTCCTCGAAGGTGATGGAGCCGCTGTGGTCCTTGTCGGCGGCCTCGAAGAGTGCCAAGGTGAGGTCTGCCAGCCGCTCCTCGGGCAGGGCTATGGCGCTTTCCCGCAGGCACCACCCCAGCACCACCCGCAGCTCGTCCGGGTCGATGGAGCCGCTGCCTGCGCGGGGGCGAGCGGATCGGACCAGGGACCCTGACAACCCCACGGCTTTACCTTCATCTTGCACCTTTTGTGCAGAAATCGCCCCCCTTTAAAGCACGCGGGCTCTCCGGGAGGAAGGAGCGTGCCATCGCTTACAAACCAGCCGGTTTTTGTACAGATGAAAAGGTGAGCTGACGGGCGGTTTGCCCGCAGGCTCGGGGCTGGCAGAGCCACGCAGATGTGCTTGTCTGGTGGCCAGGCACGAGGGCACACCAGACCGGCGAGCGGTTCGGCTCTCAGTTCTCCAGCCAGCATTTTACGCCCAGGCAGGTCAGAGCAG
Organism: Numenius arquata; assembly: GCF_964106895.1. Lineage (NCBI taxonomy): Eukaryota > Metazoa > Chordata > Aves > Charadriiformes > Scolopacidae > Numenius > Numenius arquata. The sequence continues at coordinate 1,489,454 of NC_133586.1, forward strand.
CTCGAGAAGAGCTTTGCTTTTGATATTTCCAGCGTTCCCAGCCGGCGGGGGAAGAAGGGAGCGTGCTGGGACTCAGATACTGACGGGACTGGGGGCTGACGGTCGCGTGGAGCAGAGACCCCTCCTCTCCGCAGCCAGGGGTGAAAGCGAATCGTGGGAAACCCTGCTGGGTGGTTGGTTTAATTGCTGGGTTTTGGGTGGATTTTTGATGCCTTCGTCACGGGACACACTTGCATTGAACGAGGATCCAGCAGTGAAGACCCACCTACGCCATTACCCAGCTCTGCTTAACCTGAGAGGGGGAGCAGCGCCGGAGCCGAGTGGCGATGCCAGCACTTGGATGCTCAGAGGAGAGCCTTGAAAACAGCAACTTTGTTCCAAAAAAAAAAAAAAACACCCCAAATTAATCTATTTTTCATCATCTTACCATCCACATCGTAAACCTGGAAGAGGAACCTCAGTTTGTCCGTCTCATTCCCGTGTACCAGCAGGCTCAGGGCTTTCAGCAGCTCCTCCAAACTGATGGTCCCGCTCCCGTCCGAGTCGAAGAGGGCGAAGAACCTCTCGGCGAAGAAGGACTGCGGGGAGGGGGACAAAGGCTCTGACAGGGGGGTGGGATGCTCCCCACCGCCCCAGATCCTGCTGCTACAAACAAAGCTCTCGCCGCCAGCCGTGGGAATCATCCAGCAAAAGCTGAAAGTCAGGGGGAGGGTCCAAAAAGAGGAGGGAGGAAGGAAGGCTGGGTTTTTGGAGGGGTGTGTTGGTACCCGGGGAGGAGGCTTCCCCGGGGGAGGGAAGGAGCCCTGGGGACACGGGATGGGACGAGGTGACGAGGGAATATTCACTGGGAATAGCCAAGCTTGTTGGAAGACAGACTGTGGGTATCCAATGGATTTTGCATGATGGGTGGTTAATCCGTGCTTTCCACTCCTGCTCACCGCAGAGCACCCCCAGGTTTCTCTCTCCCTCTCTCACGCGACATCACACAATTCTATGTTTAAGCTTAAATTTTCTCTAAGGACAACAAGAGACCACAGCTCGGTGTCGGGCTGCCGGTGCTGCCTGGAGGAGGGGACCCCGTGCCCCGGTCCCCCCCTCACCTCCTTCACTTGCAGAGCGGTTTTGAACTCTTCCAAGTCGATTTCTTTGTCCTCCCCAGCGATGCTCCTGAACTGCTTCGTCACCCACCGCAGCCACTCGGCGTCCTCGGCCGTGCTCATGGTGTGGGAACCTGTGGGAGGGCACAGTGTGGGACGGGCAGCAGCCACTAGTGACCCCCGGTAGCCTTCAAAATCTGCTTTTTTACTGTTCCTGCCATGTTTTCACCACCCACCGGCTCCCTGCAGCTGAGCACAGGGTGGTTGCTCTCTGCCCAGGTTGCTGAGGAAGGACAGGGCATCCCTTGCCGTGGTCCCACACCAGGTCCTACAGCAGCTGCCCTAGGATGAGCCAGGACTTGGTCTGAGGAGCATGTGGGTGCTGCGTCACTCGCAACCCCAAATTTCCATGTTCCAAAGAAACAAGCAGCTGAGTCCTATTTGTACCCGTCACACTACTGGTCACCACCATGAAGGTGCTGGAGGTGATATTAGTACTAATAAGGGGTAATTCATAGAATCACAGAATGGTTGGGGTTGGAAGGGACCTTAAAGCCACACCAGTGCCACCCCCTGCCCTGGGCAGGGACACCTCCCACCAGACCAGGTTGCTCCAAGCCCCCTCCAACCTGGCCTTGAACCCCTCCAGGGATGGGGCAGCCACAGCTTCTCTGGGCAACCTGGGCCAGGCTCTCACCACCCTCACAGCAAAGAAGTTCTTCCCAGATCCAATCTAAATCCCCCCGCTTCCATTTTGAAGCCATTACCCCTCATCCTATCACTACATGCCCTTGTAAGAAGTCCCTCCCCAGCTTTTCTTTCCTTTTTGACAAGGCAAGTCAGAAGATGGGGCTGCTTGAGCCCCCCCGTTCCTGCACGCCCCATGTGAGGCTCCCGGCTGCTTTTGTGGACCAGAATTCACAAGCACCAACACTCGAGATGGTGGGAGCTAAGGCATGTGCTGCTCTCCAGCCTCCGTACCTCGTCCATCAGGTTATCCAGGATAACGAGTGCAAGTCCCCGGGATGCTCCAGGTCCCTTTGCTCACCCCCCAAAGCGTGAGCAGCGTCGCGCAGCCCGATGTGTTCCACAGCCTGTGTTCAGCGAGTCCCAACTTCTTCTTACACCCACACCTCCACCCGAGGAATTCCCTAACTTTTGAGAGCTCGGTTTTACGGACCAAACCATTCCCAGACCCTCTGTCAGGCTGGGAGGAAAGGAGGGTGGCAGCAGCGAGATGCTCCGGGGTTTTCCTTCGCAAACAGAACTGGAGCGGGGAGATGGGACACTTTTCTCCCTGTGGGTACCCAGCCCTCTCTCCCCTTCCCTCTCCTCTCCTGGCTGGTCCTCAGCCCCGTCCCCTTCCGTCCCTTCCCAACAGAGTCCACAATTACCGCCGGCTCTCATTATCTCGGATGGGGCTTTGAGCAACCTGCTCTAGTGGAGATGTCCCTGCCCAGGGCAGGGGGGTTGGAACTCGATGATCTTTAAGGTCCCTTCCAACTCTGACCATTCTATGATTCTATGATCTTGGGAAACCAAGAGAAAATCCACACGGAGCCGCTGGGTTCAACCGGCCTTTTTAGCACTCTGAGCCAGCCCCTTCCCCAAAAGCTCCCATGGGACATCAAACAGGGGTCTCAGCTTGCGACACGGGCAGCGACGGGGCAATTTTGGGCAATACAGCGGGGAACAAGGCACAAGCTTCTGCTCGCACACAGGGGGCTCGCTCCCGAGCCCCCTCCTGCTTCACACAGGGTTTTAATTTACCTTCTCTCCCACCTTCAGTCACAGCCAGTTTTGTCCCCAGGTCTGCGGCTGCAGCCCGGTGACGCTGTCCCCGCACGGTATTTAAAACGTAGCCCATCACAGCTGCTGTGTGCTATTCTTTTAATTTTCTTTTAATTTCCTTTATTTTATATTTCTTGCGCCATTTAAGCCCTCTCACCTCGGGAAGCGCTCGCCCTGCCAAACCCCATAAAGAGCTCGCATTCACCCCGGGGCTTCCGTCCCGATTCACCGGCCGTCAGGAACACATGGGGAAGTGTCTTTTTTTTTTTTTTTATCATACTGCAACCTTTATCCGTTTGTGAACAAATCCTACTTGTACGGCGCTAAACGGGGGACTCGACTGGGGAGGAGGTTGCCATGGGGATGTCAGAACCAGAAACCAGGTAGTAAAACATTTCTGCTTTACTGGCCCGGCAGGAAACAAGCAGGGGAGGTGGTTTGTACGCCAAGCGGCAGAGTTTCACTTCATTGCCAGAGCCCATCCCGGCTGGAAAACTCCCTCCGTTTGCCCATTTGCTTGTTTATTGGAAAGCCGTCTGGGATTTGTAGAAAAAAAAAATCCCCCTCTGGCTCCACGGGAGCTGGAGATGTGGCTGTGGTCTCTGATGGAGATGTCGACCAGGGACCACAGCCTCACCTCTCCTGCCCCGCCATCCAAGGGATGTATGCCCCACATGTGATTTACTCCCCGTGGATGGGACCCCAAAGAGCGGGGAGGAAGGCGGCTGTAAGACAGCAGAGCCCCAGGTGATGTGTAGGAGGTAGGGCAGTGATGGTGACCTCTCTACTCGGCACTGGTGAGCCCTCACCTCGAGGGCTGTGTTCAGTTCTGGGCCCCTCACTACAGGAAGGACATGGAGCTGCTGGAGCGTGTCCAGAGGAGAGCCACCAAGCTGGTGAGGGGTCTGGAGAACAAGTCACACGAGGAGAGGCTGAGGGAACTGGGCATGTTTAGTTTGGAGAAGAGGAGGCTGAAGGGAGACCTCATTGCCCTCTACAACTCCCTGAAAGGAGGGTGTAGAGAGGTGGGTGTTGGCCTCTTCTCCCAAGGGAATAATGACAGGAGCAGAGGAAACGGTCTGAAGTTGGGGCAGGGGAGGTTTAGATTAGATATTGGGAAGAATGACTTTACTGAGAGAGTGGTCAGGCACTGGAACAGCCTGCCCAGGGAGGTGATGGAGTCACCATCCCTGGAGGGATTTCAGAAACGTGTAGACGTGGCACTTCAGGGCATGCTCTGGTGCCCGAGATTGTTGGGTTGGGTTTTTTTTTTTTTGTGTGTGTGTGTGTGGTTGGACTCGATGATCTCAAAGGTCCCTTCCAACCATGAAGATGCTGTGATCCTGTGAAAGCCCCGCGCACTCCCCCGCTGTCAGCACCTTCCCCACCCCGACTCACCCTCACGACGGAAAGTGTCAGGAAACACAAAGCACGTCCCGCAAAAAGCACCTCCGTGGGTCACCACCGAGCCGTTCCCCACGTAAGGGCTTATTTCCCTCACCGCCATAAGGCTTTAAGTTGAAAAGATGATGACAGAGCATTGAAGTAGAGAGATTTTCACAGAAGCACGCAAAACCAGGTGTAACTATTTCAATGCGACTAAGAGGTGAGAAAACAGGCGCTGCAGAGACTGGCCGCTACTGGGCTTCCCCCCGACGTGATGCACTTTCCAAGGGCGTTATTCTTCCTATTTCCCAGCGCAGCGGGGTTTCTTCTCCGCCGTATTTTAAATGAAGTTGCAGCTTTCCCCACCGGGAACCAGCCGAAACCGAGCACAAGCTCCCATCTGGGCTGAACCCGTCAATTCACCACCCAGATAAATTCAACTGTAAAACCCTGGCAATCCAAGGGCACGAAACAGTTTGCTGGGAAAATGGGAGAGTAAGATATAGATCATTTTTAAGTATGCGCTGGATCCTACAGCCACAATCCCCCCTTTATACTCGGAGCATTTCACCTATACAAACATACTGTGGATATCTAAAGTAAAAAAGACCTTAAATTTGCTAATATGTCTTAATAAATTGTGGTGATGCTGCTGGAAAAAGAATATAACACATTACAGTTGGCCCTCGGACACTGCTCGGAGGGGGATGCTGGATCATCTGCTCCCCTCGGAGCCAGCGGATGCTGTTTTATTTCAGTCCTTGCCTTAAATTCCTCACATAAGTTTATAAAAATAAACCCGACGAGTCGCTCTCTCCAGAAAAGCGCTTCTGTTTTCCCTGCCTGCCGAGATTCCCCTCTCTCCGGCTTTCACAGACGGCCACAAAGCCAGGATTTCTGCCGGGCATGGGAATGCCTGAAGGTGACCCAAGCCCAGACCGAAGACAAGGACCCAGTTCTACGAAAACCCCAATGCAGGCTATTTCCATTTAAATCGCTAATTAAAACTCCTTTCTAGAGTCCAACTACACATCCGTTAAAACTTTACAGGACGGTGCCCCAACTGCCTGTCGCTCCAAGACCAAAATCAAACGTAAAGACACATTCAACAGCCTTAAAAGCAGCGAGACACCCGAGGACGAGCAGCGGCTACAGCACCGACACCCCAGAAGCCACCAGCGGGGCTTTAACGAAGAGGCTGTAATTAATAGAGAGGAGGTACGTCCCTGTAACGCTGCCGAGCGGTAATTTAGGCAAGAAGCAGCTCTGAAACTGCCTTCCTGAGTCACTTCTTCAAAGGCAACGTCCCTGCTGGTGGAGCTGGGAAATGGAGATGTTCGTCGATGTGGGAGGTGGCGAAGGCACCGTCCCACCGCGGGGAGGAGGGACGGCAGAGGTGAAGCCACCTCTGCTCCAGGGAGAAAGTCACCCTGCCCAGGTATTTGTGTGGCCTGGAGCCAGTCGAATCATGACTTGAAGTTATTTTTTCGTTGTTCCTCGCAAACTTAAAGTTTTGATACATTTTGGGTCGTGTAGCTCTCGCCCTCCAAGCCCACTGAAGTTTTCATAGAATCATGGAATTGCCCAGGTTGGAAGGGACCTTCCAGATCATGGAGTCCGACCATCAACCCAACGCTGACAAAGCCACCACTGAGCCACGTCCCTCAGCACCACGTCTGCCCGGCTTTTAAATCCCTCCAGGGATCCAAGTGCTGGGCTCCTTTTCTTAGAACTAAGTTAGAATACTTTATAAATTCACAAACTGCAATCTAAATGGATACTTTAAACACTCAAACTAAGCACAATTAACACAAAATTGTAACTGGCCAATATGCCTCAATCTAAAGAATCCTCCTCAAAATATCTTATTTCCCCTTTTTTTAAAAAAAAAAACAATTAAATTTTGTATTTACCAACCATGAGAATATTTGCATTAAGGCACGAAATGATGTGTGTGTTAACAAATTACACAACTTCTATCTACAAATACCTAAGTCTGCTCAGATTTTACACAAACGTTTCTACAAACCAGAAAAAAAATGAAAGATGCTTAAATTGTATTAAAAGTGGCAAAAAAAAAAAATAATTCATTGAAGAATAGTCTGCTACAACATTCAATTAACAATGTTGTTACATATATATATACACACATACATATACATAATACAACAATCATTCTTAATACTTAAACTCACCATAAATCAGACATTTGATACAGCTTTCATTGTTGTTTATTCAGGGATCCAGTCGTGTGGACTCCAATTGAAATGGTTTCACCCAAAATGACTGTGCCCTTTTAAAGGTTTAAGCGATCTCAGCCCTGAAAAAAAGGATTTCAATGGAACCATTAAGGAGAAGCATCTGGTTGTGACATTTCCATAATTACTTCGTTATTCTTGAACTACTTTACAAATGGCTTACGGGTCCCCGTCTGAATAGAGAGCACGTGGCTCCTCAAATGCCCGTCATCGGGTTATTTGCAAAAATAATTTTACAGGACGGCAGCCGAGTGAAGGCGAAGCGTCCGAGGGGTGATGGAGAGACCCCCATGCATGGTGTTTCCTAAGAAATATCGTGAAGGCAGCTGGGCACAGAGCAGATTCATGGACATAACTGTATTTTGAATTTTGGAGGGATGTTGAAAGTCCATCAATATTATACATATATATAAAAATACAATACTTAAATATATATATTATATATAAATAAATATAATACTTAAAGGGTGGGTGTCAAGAGGATGGGGCCGGTCTTTTTTCAGTGGTGCCCAGGGACAGGACAAGAGGAAATGGGCACAAACTTGAACATAAGAAGTTCCACCTAAACATGAGGAGGAACTTCTTCACTGTGAGAGTGGTAGAGCCCTGGAAGAGGCTGCCCAGAGAGGTGGTGGAGTCTCCTTCTCTGGGGTCATTCAAAACCCACCTGGACACGTTCCTGTGCAACCTGCTCTGGGTGGACCTGCTCTGGCAGGGGGTTGGACTCGATGATCTCCAGAGGTCCCTTCCAACCCCATATCACTCTGTGAGTCTGTAATATCCCATAACTCTTAACCCCACAGTCTCTTGCACCCAGAGCACCCCACAGACACCCCGAGGGTTGGCCAAGGACACTCGCTGAAGTGATGGAGGTCGTTTCCCACCCAAACCCTGCAAACTCCGAAGCGATTCTTCCCCCAGGTCTTGCAGAAACTCTTACAAACAACTCGTTCCCGTCCACGGCCACGAGCCCAGGCGCGTTGTGTCCACAAACTCATGCCGTAAGAAAGATGCGCTCCAACACCCGTAACTCTTCACCAAAACACACATATATTGCCCTATATCGATACAAGCATGTGAAAACAAGGCATCTGTTCTGAAAACCTTTGACTCTCCTAAATCCTGGACTTTTAAATTGTCTAGAGTTTTAATCTTTTCAAAACCACCTGCTTACCTGCCCTCGACAAGGAAAATACTCCTAATTCCCGGGAAGGAGGAAGATCCTCTTTCCTCGCGCTGAGAGCGGTACCCACTCAGGCAGCTTCCGGCAGTCCCTGAAAATATTTGCAAAGTCAAAGAATTTAAAAGGAAAAAAAAACTTGGTCAGAACCGCTTACTTGCACAAAAGCCTGAGGCTCAGAGGTCTGTGTTCATTCTTTTCCAGCCTCAAAGTCCCAGCGACCCACTGAAGGAATAGGAGTTCCTGACTTCAAACAAGCACCGCCAATAGCGATAACCGAAAAATCACAGCTGTCAACAATTTATAAATAAACCGCACACTGAAAATTCGCTCCTTTCTAAGTAAAAACTTAGGGAACTTCTCCACGCAATCAAAAAGTCCATTTGTTTATGGACAGTTCTAAGTGGAAAAGCAAAAAAAATTCCCTGCAATTGCTCCTACAAATGATAAATGAGATTTCGGGTCCCTCACCCACTCAGCTCCCAGACTTTCCCACGACGGCTCAGTTCTGACCCCGCTGACTTTAATTTTCATCTTCTTTAAGAAATTTCTCCATGTTCATGACACCCCATCAGGATCCGAACTCCAGAGCTCTCCGCGATGCTTTTTGCTATCTCCACTTCACATTTTTATTGCTTTGCACCACTTTTGCCCACATTAACGGTCAATGGTTTAAAGCCAATAGCCTTTCACTTGGAATTTTTGTCAGGCAGAAGTAAAAGAGTTTTGAGAAAACATGTTAACTGAATATGCCAAATTTATGACACAATGACTATACTAGAAATTTAGAAATATATTTTTAAACTAAATATAAAATATAATCATTTTCCTTCCTTGATATACCAAGAATGTGCACATTGTACTTCTCTGAATTTAAGCCTTGTATCATCATGGTATGAACCCATTTTTAATGGAAAAAGCAACAAAGGAGTATATCATGGATATTGAACTAAAAGCCATACAAGTGAATATATTTAGTTTAAAAACATGTTTATGTCAAAAAGCCAAGAACTCCCATTTTCAGCTTTTAATCCACGCGGAAGACTACGTTTCAAGAAAGAACAATATTCGACAGAAACTTTCTAGGAATTTAACTGAAAGAAAATCCAAACAAACAGTAAGAAAACAGAAATAGTGGAGAGCTCCAAAAATCTGGCAGCTAGCATCAGAAAACGTAAACATTGCACGGTACTATTTTTAAGTAAGAACATATTTTCCACCGATGAAATTTAAATTGGAGTATGTCCACCAAAAAAAATAAATGGAGAAATTGCTGAAGCCAATTTCTTATTGTGCCATTAGTGTAGAGCATCGAATGTATTCTAAAAATATGAGTGACTTTGAGTTGTCACCTCTTATAGGCACATATGAAACACAGTAAGATTTGGAAAAGCCCACTGACGCTACTCTTTATTTCATTATGGCCCAATTTATCACCGTCACATAACAGACACGAGGAAAAACATTTTAAAAAGAGAACTTTTAATTACTGGGATAAATAGAGTTATATCTGGTTTGGGTGATGGACAAAACTGAAAATCAATCTTTTAAATCTCAAGGAAAGACAATGGCAATATTCTAGATATTCGTATTTATTTTTTAAAGTGTTTTCATCGTTCTTAAAAGCTGGAATATTTTTCTCAACATAACTATTAAAATACGTATCTAAATGATGGCTAAAATGATGAAGCAGGTTAATCAAAGATCTTATTTTCCTGGTTTCAGTTGAGCTCCCTCCTAGACCCAGCGGAGAGATGGAGAGGGAGGATTATTAAAAAAATTATACAGTTGCTCTTACAAACTATTTACTCCTTTTCTAGATTCCAGCCCATTGAGATGTGGTTTGTTTAACGCTTTCGGGTGCATTCACCGCTGCTGTCTGTAACGTTTCAATCATTCCCAAGATGACTTTGCCTAAAGCTCGATGTTCCATCTTCTTAGACTCACCCAAGCTTTTTCATCCTTTTGCTGGCAGGTTTGGGGTTGTCAAATTTAATTGCGATATTTAACATGCAAATTTTTAAAACATTCTTTCAAGATTTCACTAAATCCGTCTATTAACTGACCAAGAGCCTTGTTTTTCTTTTTTGTAGCAGCGGTTTGAAGTATTTCAGCTAGTTCTTTCAGTGCTCTCATCAGCCGAGTAGACTTATAAACACACGAAACAGAAATATCTGGGCCAGTTTGGACGGTCAGAACTGCTGGTGGTGTAGGTGTGGATGTAGGTTCAGATGTCATTGAGAGGTTTTCTAGGTTTTCTATACTTTCAGCAGATGTCCCACATAGTTTTGACCAAAGAGTTTCTATGGTCTCATTGACAGGGGGTGTGATGGCTGAAAGCTGAAGTGGGGTTTCCCCCGTGGGGTCAAATTCAGCTACATGTTTCAGAATGTCCACGAGGCACGTCAGGGTGTCCTTTTTTTTAGCTGCTTTTGTTGTTGATGGAGTTGCCTGAGATTCTGCAAAAGAGTATTAAAAAACTTTGAAGTTGTGTGTTGGGGCAAATGTCCGTTTGCTAATCTCACCCTTCAGCCAACATCACAAAGAGCACAAACTTTAGTACAAATGCACTTATGCTAGAATAATTATAACCTTCGCATTTAGAATTATGGAATCATAGAATTGTCGAGGTTGGAAGGGACCTTTCAGATCATGGAGTCCAACCATCAACCCAGCACTGACAAAGCCACCACTGACCCACGTCCCTCAGCACCACGTCTGCCCGGCTTTTAAACCCCTCCAGGGATGGCGACTCCACCACTGCCCTGGGCAGCCTCTGCCAAGGCTTCACAACCCTTTTGGTGTAGAAATTTTTCCCAATCTCCATCCTAAACCTCCCCTGGAGCAACTTGAGGCCGTTTCCTCTTGTCCCATCACCTGTTCCTTGGGAGAAGAGACCGACCCCCCCTGGCTACCCCCTCCTTTCAGGGAGTTGTAGAGAGCGAGAAGGTCTCCCCTCAGCCTCCTTTTCTCCAGGCTGAACACCCCCAGCTCCCTCAGCCGCTCCTCACAAGACTCGTGCTCCAGACCCATTTCTTTTGCCGTACTAGAAGGTAACCTTGCTTTCTTGAATGGATGAATAATGCAGCGAGTTGTCCCGTTCACTCTGCCTCTGCAGTGAAATGGAGCTCTTTCCATGACACTCTCGAAAGCTGCAGCTTTTATGCCCTAAGGAGCACGGGAAACGTGCATGGGACACCTTCCTTAAGAGCTTATTGGTTTGAAAAAGGTCCTACTGGTCAGCCTGCAGCCAAACTGGGGGTTGTTGCTGTGCGAGGGAAAAGCTCTTACCATTGAAGAAAGCATCGACGTCGATGTCTGTAGCTGAAATCTCAGGAGCTGAGGACAGACCATGCACCATCATCTGCCAAAGACAAAAAATAACTTTAACCACATCAGGACTTAGCAGCTCATTGCAGGGATAATATCCATCGCCGTATCATCGCACTGAATTTTTTAGGTCCGATTTAAGACAAGCTACTGTTAAAAATACTGGGGTGGAGGGAGACAACTCTAATGACAACATCACGCCTAGAGAGGCCTGGAAACTCAAAGTTAAGGCCACTATTTTTAGTAAAGAAGCAATCAAACACAGGCCAAGAAAAAAAAAAAAAGTATATTCGTGAATATATTCTTTACAATACTCACAACTCATAAATTTGCTTCTCCTCTAGATGCACTACGTGGGGGAGAATACAGGCTTTCTCAAGTTTAAAAACGTCAAAATCCAACTTGCAAATGAATGCGTTCAACTGAACATTGGAATTTACACTTTTTTTTCTTGGAAAAAAAATGACATCAGGTAGATTCTAAATAGCTACCAGTCTGCATGAGAGAAATAGATGCACAAACTTCCACACATGTCAAACTCTGAATATGAATTAATGTACACTCGTCATTAAAGCCTCATATAAGGCCAGTGGCCCAACTTGTATACAATATATTCTTTTATAATTAGACTGAGTATTTTCGAACACTACAGCACAACTAAGAAAGCACAACTTTTGAAAAGCGCCATAAAACTACGAAAAAGCACCCTGTGTTCTTTAAAATTACTTGCATCTGAGAAGCAGCAAAGTTTCTCCACCCAGAGCTGTTCTAAAATCCCAAACCAAGTTGGTCATCGCTAGCGACTACAATAAAATGTCATAAAATTCACAGCAGATCACAAACTTTTGGAAAAACATGGCACATTGTTATGTTCAAAAATCACAAAACCCGAAAGCAACGTGTGACTATTGTTGCCACGTCATCATTAAAACCCTAGCGACATATCAAAACTCAGTGATGTATTATAAAAGGTCCCACTTGGTGAAATTGATCCTCTTCATTAGGAATAAATAAGCGTCTTTATGAAAGGTTCCACCTTGGAAATTTTAAAATTAAATTCATGCAAGTCTTTCCATAGCGGGAACCTATTAAGATTCTCCTTTGTCTCCCTTGACATTGCTCACATAAAAATCCCCAGGAAAGCTTCCTCACAGTTTCAAGCGCAGAAAAATTTGGCTTATCATATACGCAGTAGCACCAAAACAGCGAGCAATTAATGAGAAATAAATATAATGAGAAATAAATACAGCCATGTTCCGAAGCCCCCTCATTAAAATTACCTCCAGAGACGTCGCATTCCCGAAATCAGGCTGCAATGCTAAAAAGAAAGAAAAAAACGTTAGAAACATAATCAGTCACTCAGCACAAACACAAACAACGGGACCTCGATTGGATACATGGGCTTGAATTTGCTGGTCTCTGTACTTTATAATCTTTTGCTTTGAATAGAAGTTGCCATGTCATAAGCAGTTCTGGTAAAGGAAAGCTGCACGGCTCTATTGTGGAAAACCAGAAGGTTTTTTCCAGGTCTCTTTATTCCGGCTAAGTTTCTTTTTTTCCTCTGAAACTTCTTTTTTTTCTGAAACACAGATTCCCTACCAAAGCTGGAATTTCCTTCAGAGGATCAGAACCTCTAAAAACAAAGAGAAAATAAATTATTTTCCCATGTAGTATCTTAATCAAGATACTATATTGAAGCATCCCATCTCGTGACTCAACACAGTCCAACCACTTCCAATTAGTGACCTTTGGGATAACACACATCTCCTTTTCCCGTGCCACACTGCTGTCACCATCCCCTGAGAAGATCACAGGATCACAGAACGATATGGGGGTGGAAGGGACCTCTGGAGATCACCCAGTCCAACCCCCGGCCAGAGCAGGTCCACCTAAAGCAGGTTGCACAGGAACGTGTCCAGGCGGGTTTGAAATGTCTCCAGAGAAGGAGACTCCACCACCTCTCTGGGCAGCCTCTTCCAGGGCTCTGCCACCCTCACAGGGAAGAAGTTCCTCCTCATGTTTAGGTAGAACTTATGTTCAAGTCTGTGCCCATTTCCTCTTGTCCTGTCACTGTGCACCACTGGAAAAAGACTGGCCCCATCCTCCTGACACCCACCCTTGAAGTATTTATAGGCGTTGATCAGATCCCCCTCAGCCTTCTCTTCTCCAGAATAAAAAGACCCAAGTCCCTCAGCCTCTCCTTGTAAGGGAGATGCTCCAGGCCCCTCATCATCTTTGCAGCCCTCTGCTGTACCCTCTCCAGCAGTTCCCTGTCCTTCTGGAACTGGGGAGCCCAGAACTGGACCCAGTGCTCCAGATGGGGCCTCTCCAGGGCAGAGCAGAGGGGGAGGATGACCTCCCTCCACCTGCTGGTCACACTCTTCCTGATGCCCCCCAGGATGCCATTGGCCTTCTTGGCCACAAGGGCACGTTGCTGGCTCATGGGCACCCTGTTGTCCACCAGGACTCCCAGGTCTTTCTCCTCAGAGCTGCTCTCCAGCAGGTCACCCCCAACCTGTCCTGGTGCAGGGGGTTATTCCTCCCCAGGTGCAGCGCCCTGCACTTGCCCTGGTTGAATTTCATCAGGTTCCTCTCTGCCCAACTCTCCAGCATGTCCAGGTCTCGCTGGATGGCGGCACAGCCTTCTGGTGTGTCAACCACCCCTCCCAGTTTTGTATCATCAGCAAACTTGCTGAGGGAAATATTGAGGGAGATATCTGAAAGCATTCAAGCGTTCACAGAAGTTCTGAGGTTTATTTTGGGGGGGGCGGATTCATTTCCACCCTACCCAATTGGTTCATCCTAACCGTTTCAGAGGGAGTTAGAAGTAAAGCCAGGCACGATTTGCCTGTACAACACTGCACGGGCACAGGAATGAGCACAGAAAAATCTTACGGGTCCCTCCTGAGCAATAAAAAAGAGCAGCTTTGGAAAAAATAAAAAATACATGAAAGGTAATATAAAAACACGATCTGATCGTCTACCGCTCGACAAAGGAGCTGTGCAAGTTTCCACCTCAGCTATTAAATACCTTGCCCGGCAGAACAGGACTATTTTGTCTGTGATGTGATCGTCACAACGGCTGCGTTACCATCTCCACCGTTCCCACATCGCACTTCAAGCAAGGCTCCAAAATTAAAAAGACACACCAAAGGGAAAAATGTCCCAGACAATACCAAACCTTGAAGCTTAACAAGAAGGCTGTGCTGCAGGAACCGCTCGACCTAAAGGACTTCAAATTATTTCCTCATTCTATGTTTTTCTAAGAGACAAACAACGTAAAATACTTAGAATTTCAGTTAAAGCCTTCAATCAGGAACCAAAAGCTAGGAAACAGAGCTGCAAACAAACCGAAGCGTCATAAAATCAAATTAAAATGTTACACAAACACTATTTGCTAAAAAGGACGCGTGATTTTTGCTCAGGAAAGAACGCAAATAAACTTGTGGTTTTCTCCTGTCTTTCGAGAGGCTTCACAACAACCCAATACCTCGATACCACAACACCTGCACGTAATAAATAAGATCCTATAACTTTTCCAGCTAAAACTTTATTTACAGAAGAGCATCCCCACAAGAAATCATGTTTGGAGCAAGGCTGTAACCCCAAAAGAAAATACATTTGACCCTTGATGGCAAAGAGCTTTCCCTGCACGATCAGATCTGTAACGAGTGGGGTTTTACAGAGAGCTTCATGCAGTGCTTTCCATAGCGCGAAGTTTTCAAAATGGCATAATAATGACTAAAAATTAACCTGGTAGCAGGGAAAAAAAATTACAGCTACAGGCCTACTCAAGCAATGGGAGAATTTGAAGATCTAAGGGATCTCAAAGGGTTTACAGTGGAGAAAGTATACAGATTAATCCATTTTTTCTGTGGAATTACAGAAAAACCCCATCCCCAGACCCACGCTGTGATCCAGAAGATGGAAAGCCTCTCTGGTTACCACACCGCGATTTGTCATCTCCTGGAGGACAGATGTAAGCTGGAAAGAGAGGAAGAGGACTGGGGCTGTCAAGAATAATATTGATTTGTACTCAGCCGCCTTCTTTAAAATTTCCTCCAAACCTCCCCAGAATAGTGATCCGTGCGGGAGCAGAAGGCCCATCGGCTGTGACTTTACATCCCTCCTCTTGCCCAGAGGCTCCTCCATCCGCTGAAACGTCAGCCACCCTCCCGCTAAAGATGCTGACGGACTAATGCTGTCAGCTGGGAGCTCAAAGGCATAGCTATCACGAGGACTGATTTCTTCCATCCGTAAAGAATAAAAAGGTATTTCCCCTGCTCTCTATCAACAGAAAACATTGATAAATGCTGCCATCAAGTAAACTGCCGGCTGAATACAAATACCAGAGACTTTGGTGGCATCTGCAAGAGCCTTCTGCTCTTCCCAAACGTTCCTCGTGCCTCAGTTAGCAACCGCCCTGCAACTTCTGCCACGCTGGGACCAGCGTGCGTAACGAGGGAAGGTTTCGGGTAATAGGTGCCCTTTAAGAGGTTTATCCGGCATCGCCTTGGAGTACGAGCCGTGTTTTAACGGTCTATTCAGGTAGAAGTTTGTGGAGAAAACGTAACAGTTTTATAACTGTACAGGAGGCAAAGCCTAGCATTATTTTTATTTCTGCCAAACTTTCTGTAACGGCTACATACTTAAAATATACGTTCCGTAAATAGGTACACAGGAGACTGGGGGAAAAAGCCACAGATTTACCCTAGTTCCTTGAATCTCTGAGCAAGAACGTAAAGTTTTTTGCTCTTCTCAAACAAGCCATCGCTCAGCAAACAATCCAAGGGGGTAAAGGTGGTTTCTGCAGCAGGACTAACCCCAGCTCCGGCTTCCCACAGGCGCCCGCACCATTAACCACCAGGAGAGGCCTCGGAACAAAGGCAAATACCCAACCTCTTCTGCACCCGCTCCTTTGGAAGGTTAAAGAACGTGAGCTCAGACCGGAATAAACTCACTAAGTTGCCCCAGGTTGGTAGCACCGGTCGCAGACGCGTTCCCCCTCCTCGACCGCCCTCGCTAGCCCACAGCGGCAGTTGGTGGCCACGCCGCTGACTGCGGGCAGGCTCACGCCTCCCCATCCTGCTCCCTGACTTTCAGACACAAGAACCTCCAAGAAACGCATCTGACAACATCATTCTCCATAAAGATTTGATTTAAGCAAGAAGAGGGGTCTTGCTGTAAATTATCACTTCCATCAACAATAGACTAATCAGTAAGCAAACGCTTGGGATTTGGGGCATGACTAAATACTTCCAGTGGAAAAACAAAAAAACAAAACAAAACAAAAAGAGAATAAAGACAAGCTTTGAAACGAGAGAGTAATTTGAAGAAACAGGTAGAAAACGCTATGAAGAAAATGAAATTTTAAACAACATTAGTCCCGGGGGACGATGACGGTGGGGAGAAGATGGGCCAGTCACTCATCACTTCGCGCTCTGCCTCGCTTGGTGGCAGAAAAGCTCAAGCATTCACACCGGATCGGGACTTCAAGCGCTGCAGAGGGGCTATTCCGGCTTGCCACTTCCCTAAATACGCCAACGCGCCGTTCCTCTAGGCCCCTCATGACGCGAGGGAGTGACGGCCCTTACCCTACAGCTGACGGGACATAAATAGATTTTTATAAGCACACAGAAGCGACGTGGCTTTTTTACCTTTTAAAAACAAGCCTTTGGAAACGCTAGAAAGAATATATCCGCTGTCACTACCTTCAGTAGCATAATGACAGTCCCTTTAAATATTTTTTTTTTATATTCAGCGTTTTAATCCGGGGAGGAATTGTATACGTAGCTAAGCAGGTCAGCATCCCATTTATGGATAATTCTAACGTCTCCTATCTTTTTTTACATGCATAATAAATAACAAAGCACAGCACAAACCCTGTGCTGTATTACATTTTCCTTTAGTACATTCAATTTCCTAAAAAGAATCGAAAAAATTGCCTCATCCCCTCAATACACTCCGTGAAAGTTAGCAACGACTGAAATCCCCCAACCTCTGTGCAAAGGCAGCCAGGGAGGGAACATCCAGACTTATATCCAGGTTCCTGGGAAGCAAACAGGGATGGGAGCCCAGGACCAGCCACCCAAAAAACTGGCGACCGCCCGCGAGAAAAAACTGGGATTTCGGTTAAAAAATAATAATAAAATAAAAAATAGGAAGAAAACACACACACACACACACACACACACACCCCCAACACCCCCCGCCCCGGGCAGCTCGGTGCTGGGAACCACAGGGGTGACTCACCGCCGGGTGGCCACAGCCCCGTCCCTGTCCCCAGCCCCAGGGCCACCAGCAGCGCCAGCGCCGCCCGCCGCCGCCCCGCCATCGCCCAACGGCCACCGCAACCGCCCGCTCCCGGCCCCGGCCCCATTCGGGAGCCGGGAACAAACCGGCCCTGCGGAGGAGGAGCCGGAGGGTGGGGAAAACATGGATAAAGGCCCTTTAAATGCCGGGTTCTCCGCTATCTCACGGGAAACGCCATAAAACCCCAAGCGTTTTCAGGCTCCCAACACCAAATTGCCGCAATTACAATTTGCTGCAATTAGGGCATGGAAATAGGCAGCGGCAGCCAGGATGGGGGGGCTTCTTTAGGGATGTTCCCCAAAGAAGCCCCCCTATCCTGGCTGCCGTTGCCCATTTCTTTTCGGGGATGTTCCCCAAAGAAGCCCCCCCATCCTGGCTGCCGCTGCCTATTTCTTTTCGGGGATGTATCCCCAAAGAAGCCCCCCCATCCTGGCTGCCGTTGCCCATTTCTTTTCGGGGATGTTCCCCAAAGAAGCCCCCCCATCCTGGCTGCCGTTGCCTATTTCTTTTCGGGGATGTTCCCCAAAGAAGCCCCCCCATCCTGGCTGCCGCTGCCTATTTCTTTTCGGGGATGTTCCCCAAAGAAGCCCCCCCATCCTGGCTGCCGTTGCCTATTTCTTTTCGGGGATGTATCCCCAAAGAAGCCCCCCCATCCTGGCTGCCGCTGCCTATTTCTTTTCGGGGATGTATCCCCAAAGAAGCCCCCCCATCCTGGCTGCCGCTGCCTATTTCTTTTCGGGGATGTATCCCCAAAGAAGCCCCCCCATCCTGGCTGCCGCTGCCTATTTCTTTTCGGGGATGTTCCCCAAAGAAGCCCCCCCATCCTGGCTGCCGCTGCCTATTTCTTTTTGGGGCTGCTCCCCCCAAAAAGCTGGCCGAGCTGTGGGGTAGGGGATGGAGGAGGGAGCGCGGAGGTCCCCATGTCCCAGGGATTGATGGTGGCATCAGTTGGTTACATGGCCGTGATTTACTTCTCTCCTGACTGTAAGTGAGTTAAAGGCATCAAACGCGATCGCCCATCATTAGCTACTGCTTTTAAAGCGATTTTTCTGGTTAACGTTTCCTTTAGGAAGTAAGAGGGTGAATTAGAGGTGGCTGCAACCTGTACCAAAGCGAGAATGATTTATCGCAGCAATAAACCAGCTCTTAACCCTTATCCACGGTGGCTTCTAAGGAAGAGCCTGAAATAATTTTAAACTAAGAAGGGGTAAGGAAGAAGAGCTCGGGATTGCTCGATCCTACTGTTCCTAGCGATACTCGCATCTGAAATGGTTAAATGAGATAACGGTACTGAATGGTGACATAAGATAATGCATCTGAACTGCGAGGAATAAATTCCTTATCATTTAAACACATCAGAGAAACAGGCTTCTCACGGAGCGCCCTGGAGAGTTTTTCTTTCCAGACCCCAGGTTACCCCCTTTCTGAGAGGGACCGTGTTGCCGTGCTCAAGTAAAAAGCTCTCTGCTCCTGCCGGGACCTTTGTGAAGGAGCCACCCCAGACTGTCCAACTTTTAAGGGCATTTTTCCTCACCTGTGGCACAACACAGTGGACAGCAATAGGAAAGGACAGATATACAAGAAAATTATATGTACCCCTCAATATGAAGGGAAAAAAAATACACCATCATGAAAATGAGTTGTTATTACAGAATCACAGAGTGATATGGGGCTGGAAGGGACCTCTGGAGACCATCCAGTCCAACCCCCGGCCAGAGCAGGTCCACCCAGAACAGGTTGCACAGGAACATCTCCAGGCGGGTTTTGAATGTCTCCAGAGAAGGAGACTCCACCACCTCTCTGGGCAGCCTCTTCCAGGGCTCTGCCACCCTCACAGGAAAGAAGTTCCTCCTCATGTTTAGGTAGAACTTCTTATGTTCAAGTTTGTGCCCGTTCCCTCTTGTCCTGTCACTGGGCACCACTGGAAAAAGACTGGCCCCATCCTCCTGACACCCCCCCTTTAAGTATTTATAGGCGTTGATCAGATCCCCCCTCAGCCTTCTCTTCTCCAGAATAAAAAGACCCAAGTCCCTCAGCCTCTCCTCGTAAGGGAGATGCTCCAGGCCTCTCATCATCTTTGTGGCCCTTTGCTGTGCCCTCTCCAGCAGTTCCCTGTCCTGTTTGAACTGGGGAGCCCAGAACTGGACCCAGTGCTCCAGATGGGGCCTCACCAGGGCAGAGCAGAGGGGGAGGATGACCTCCCTCCACCTGCTGGTCCACACTCTTCCTGATGCCCCCCAGGATGCCATTGGGCTCATGGGCACCCTGTTGTCCACCAGGACTCCCAGGTCTTTCTCCTCAGAGCTGCTCTCCAGCAGGTCACCCCCAACCTGTCCTGGTGCAGGGGGTTATTCCTCCCCAGGTGCAGCGCCCTACACTTGCCCTGGTTGAATTTCATCAGGTTCCTCTCTGCCCAACTCTCCAGCATGTCCACGTCATGACAGACATTAGAATTTTTCTGTTGCAACGGGGGAGAAGGAATCCAAAAAGGTGTTCAAATTAAGCTTTCTACTTGATAATCTCAGCAGATTTGGTCCAGAGGAGTGAGTGCACTACAGGGACGCTGTGCTCCACGCAGCGATGGCTGCAGTGGGGTCATTCGGCTGAGAATGCTGAGATGCCCAAGGAAAAATGGGCTGCAAGCATTTATATTTAAAGAACAGCGGAAATAAAATCTGGGAGACAGAAGAAAAAAAAAAAAAACACAAACCAACGGTCTGTGGGTACTGGAAAAGCTGGAATCTGCACTAAAACCTGGCTGTGCAGGCATAGTGACTGAACGCTCCGCTTCTCCCACCGTGGAGCTATTTCTGGCCTTGGGAAAGAAATCCTCTAGAGGGAGTCAGAAAATTGTTTAAAGGATTTTTTTATTTTTTTTTTCCCCTTTCAGTCTGATAGTATCAAAAGACCAAGGGACCGTGAGCCATTCCACAAAGAAAAATAGTAATTAAAGAACTTCGCTTCATTAAATGAGGAATATTTAGAGCGCAGCAGAGGCAAAAGGCTCACAGAGCAAACAGAAACATTTCCAGGCAGAGGCGCAGGGAACTGCGGAGCAAAAGGGAATCTGCCTCTCCAGGGAACTTCAAAAAAACCAAACAAAAAAGACATTTTCACCTGTCCAAGAGGTTTTTGGAAATGAGAGCAGGCAGAGCAAAGCCAGGAGGTGGAGGGTGGCCCCCCCAAGGTGAGGTGGATGGTGAGCACCAGCACTTCCCCTGTCCTGCTTCAAGCCACCCGATACACGAGTCCAGTAGATATTTCATTGGACAGCAGTATGGCCAACATAGCACCCCTGGTTGCTCAGGGAAGTATTTTAAATATTTTTAAATTGAAAAGTTATTTTAGGCCCTTTAAAAATTACAGCCGTTGTAAATCACTGGGGGAGACGCACTCTTGATTTTTTTTTTTTTCCCCAAAAAAGTTATGAACAACTTCATTATATCCAGAATTTACTATCCAGAGTTTGACACTTTTAACCTACTACAAAATTTATGGTTGCGATTTCAATAAACTCTCTGTAGCTGTTTATGTACGTGAATAGTCCCACAAAAATCAAGGGAAATGCATGTGTGAAAATGGGGTTTCTCTTCCAGGAAAATGCTAGATTTTGTTTGTTTGTTTGTTTTTGAAAAAAAAAAATATCTAATGAGGATGAAAAGTTGATATTGCAAAACTAACAAAATGGAAAACACATGGGAAAAGGAAAGTTTTCTTTTAGAGCTTCAAAACAAGTTTACTAGAAAATTTCTTTCACTTTGATGTCTGCATTTCGAAACAGAGGAGAAAACAGACTGGGGGCCCAGCTACCATCCAAGGCGCCACTGTCACAGGGGTGGTCCTGTGACCACCGGGAGCAGGGGACAGGGCTGGCACTGCCAGTGCCACCAACCCCTTGCGAGCACCCGGGCAGCGACTCCCGAGAGCCAGGGAACACCTCCGAGTGGCCATGACCAAGCAGCAATTCCCCGTGGCCAGCAGAGCTGCTCCGAAGGCGGCACGGGGCTGGGACTGCTGGAATAAGAACCACCTCAAAATATCAAAAATTATAACATCCAAAGTCTGAAAGTCAAACAAGCCCCTTTGCACTATCAAATGTAAAAGGAGGTGGGAAAGGCAAAGAAAAATGTAAAATCTTCTTGCAATTGAAGATTTTACATTTCCGCCCCCCAAACATTGATGTTTGAAACATCAAACACATTCATTTTAAAAAACAGATGCTCTGATACAAAACTTCCATCCAAATGTTTCTGCCTGTTCCAGTTTAGTCCCTAAACCAAACCAGTGAGAACTTGACCCAGAGAGATTCCTCTACCAGCAAAGCAGTTGGAGTGAAGATAGCATCTGCTCCAGAGAAAAGACTGCAATTTTTACTGCATTCCTCTCAAAATAAAACATCTTTTTGTTGAGAGAGCTGGCAGCTCAGGCTCTGGCCTACCTTTCAGTTTGGTTAAAATACAGCTAAGTTAAAAATGTAGGCTCTTCCCTTTAAAACAAGCCAGACAAAGGAGCTGCCCGGGGTCTTCTCTGTGACAGCCGCGCTCACCCACCACAGATGCCCTTCCCCGGTCATCACCGGGTCAAGACAGCCCCGACAGCACTGATTCCACATGTTATTCTGATTTTTTTTTTTACTTTTTTTCTTTAATGCTTGAAACAATCTCTGGATTGCTGCCAGGCGTGCTTCTTCCTTGAAATCTATAGCCCCTTATTCCATCAAACAAAAAACTAAACCAACCCCCCCAAAAAACCAAACCAAACAACTTCTACACCCGCTTTTTACAAAAAGCATCTCGCTCCAACTCCTCAGCTTCCTCTTATTTAAGGGAAAGAATATCATGACGCATCTTACAAAACACACCCCACCTTTGTAATGCTGCATAATTAGCAAAAGGGTTTGTCTACGCACAGATTTTGTACCAATACAACCAGCTACATTTGTTTGGAAACAAACACAGTTAATTCATAAAACTTGCTAGTATCAGTGTAATTATATTACTATAAACTTATTGATACAGTTCACGAAATCACTTAACTACTATGCTTAAACGCATGCATAATTGTGCTTAAACCGGCTCTAAATTTGACAAACATATGCCTGACATTTTTAAAGTGCTAGTAAAGAGTATGCTCAAACGAACCCCTTAGAGATGTGAAATCTAAATTGGGAATCTGCCGTAACAGGAACACAGAGATGGCATTAAGTTCCAGAAAACCCATTCAGGCCTCAAGCCTAACGATTTGCCTCTACCCGAAATTTCTCGCAGCTCTGCCATTTGGTGTCACAGAGCACCCAGTGTTGACAAACAGAATTTGTTAGGAAACAACTGGTATTTAGAAGCTCTTAGGAAACAGGTTTAGTGGGACACAGAGGGAGCTCATGGGCAGCCAGTCACCCCCCAGCAGATCTACAGAGCTGAGAAGGATGGAGTACAGGTCCCATGAATCACAGAATCACAGAATCTTAGTGGTTGGAAGGGACCTTTGAGATCATCAAGTCCAACCACATTAAAAAAACAAACAAACAAACAAAAAAACCCACACAACACACAAAAACAAACAAACAAACAAAAAGCACCCACCAACTAAACCCCACACTCACAACCTCACACACAACACCCCACCACAAACCAACAATCTCGGGCACTAGAGCATGCCCTGAAGAGCCACGTCTACACATTTCTTAAATACCTCCAGGGATGGTGACTCCACCACCTCCCTGGGCAGGCTGTGCCAGTGCTTGAAGCGCAACAGAAGAGAGGACAGAGAGCCAGTACCCGGCAGGGCTGGCGAAGCCAAGGTTTTCCTGAAGAACACGTTGGTTCTACACTCGGACCTGACTTAATCCATTCCTGGAGTCAGGAACCCCCCAGTCACCTCACGGTGGTCAGAGAGGTTGGGAGAAACATCGGACAAAACACCCTCACTTGAAAATGAGCTCTGAGACCAACTGTGGAGAGCAACAAGTCTGTGAGGTCCTCTGCTCATTACTAGTGTGAGCCTTCTGGGCTCCCCAGAACGACAGACACAGACTTATCCTCCAGCAAGGGCCACCAAGATGCTTAAAGGGACTGGAGCATCTTTAATACAAAGGGAGGTGGAGAAAGATGGCACTATTAGGAAACAAGACCATTTTCAGTAACAAGAGGCAATGGGCACAAATTAGGAAAAAAAAAAAAAAAGGAAGTGTCATCTCAATACAAGAAAACACTTTCTTGTTTGGGGTTTTTTTGATTGGTTTGGGGTTTTTTTGTAACTGAGGGTGGTCAGACACTGGAGCAAGTTGCTCAGAGAGGAGGTACAGTCTCCAACAGTCTCCAAACCTTGACTCTACGCGGTTCTGCACAACCTGCTGTAGCTGCCCCTGCCTCAGCAGGGGGGTGGGACTAGGTGACCTCAAGAGTGCCCTTCCAACTTCAACGATTCTGTGATGAGTCCCATCGGTGAGTTTTGTGCAATTCAGAAACTCCACTGAGGAAAAAAAAAAAAAAAAAAAAAAAAAAAAATCTCAACCCATTATCAAGTTCCTGTGCATTACTCAGAGAAAACTAACCCAAGGAGGGGGGACACAAACACCTTCTGGCCAGCAGCACCGGCTCCATTAGAGAAGCCCTGGTGATTGATCTGTCAATACCAAACTGGCCAACTCTGGACTTGCAGCTGGAAAATGTTGTGTGGAGCCAATGAGCAAGACCTGCGACAGAGAAGAGTCCTTCTAGATATCCGCCAACTTCTCTTATTGCAGAGCCACAGCCAGGCAGGGTCAGCTGCCTGAGCCCCAAACTGTCTTTGGGGGAAATGAAGGAAGTTTATGGTATGAAACAAGAAGCATCCCAGGGGTTGCTCAGTTTGAGCTTCAGGTCCCAAATTTCAATTACACCCGATACAACTGGTACCACAACTGACACTGTAACTGCCAGCCACACAGCACGGCACACCTCCACCACCCCCAAGAGTTGCTCTCAACAGCAGCTAAAATGCAAAATCCTTGATGCAAATACTGAGACCCTGAGATGGGTTTCAAATATGGATGCACTTAAACTCCCGAGTTTCTAAATTGGAGGGTTTTGGGGCTTTTTTTGTTTTGGTTTTGGTTTGGTTTTTTGGGGGAGTAGTGGTGGTGAGGTTTTTTTCTTGTTTTCATTTTTTGTTTTTTTAACACATGGTACCTTCAGGAACGAGGATCTTAAATACCTGAAGCCTCTGGACAACAGAAACAGCCTCTAGAACAGACACACACAGCCAAAGGGAAAGACAAAGACCATATTCCAAATTGAAAGATTAAAAAAGGTTTTTGTTAGGTTTTTCTTTCCAGGTTGTGAGTTTTCTTTACATACCCTAAAAACAAAGGGAGAAATGTAACTAGTTATATTTTGTTTAAAATGAAAAACAAATAAAAATTCCTGCCTGCTGAGATTTACACCGGATTCCGAGGTTTTCTCTCCCGTGGGGTTCGCGTAGTCAGAATCTGAGAGAGATGGTGGCAAAAATCTGCTCTGGAAAGGAAATTGCTTTACTACAGGTGGCTTAAAATTATCTGGGTTCTATTTATGTTCATTAACTCAAATACCTGGGGAGAAGTAATGTTGGCTGAGACTCCAAATCCTTGCCTTTTCAAGCGAGGGTTTCCAAAGCTGGCAGCCCCCCATCTCTGGGTTAACCAGAGTCTCCCAGTAGGGAAAAAAAAAAAAAAAAAAAGAAAAAAAAAGCGCTGTATTTCTGAAAAGATAACGAGGATTTCTTTCCCACCCTGTTTTTTAGACATCATGAAAAATATTTTTTTTAAAAATAACATTACAAACCACTTCTCCCCTTTCTGCTACATGCTATGAGCAGGAACAGCAGCTTTTTGAGAAACAACCATAGAAAGAATAGAACATAAAGGAAAGAGAGGACTGGAAATCACAGAAACCACGAAGAAAAAAAATTTCAGAAGGAATAAAAAAGATTCAGAAGTTTTCTACTTACATGATTTTCCAGCCACGAGCTGTTGTCACTCCCCAACCCCCCCAATCCTAAGGTCTGCATCTTAACCAGCTAAAAGCTATTAAATAGTCAGAGAATTAGCTTTGGCCCCATGTGTACATTAGAACATCTGAAGGGAAATTAGGCAAATAATCACTTTTTATTCAGAAGCCTAATTCAATTTTCATATTAGAAGAGCACTACTTACTTCCAGTCCCACCAGTTTTCCCAGAATCTCCACCCCACTAAACTTGCTCGGCAAGATATTGACCGACACCACCTTTCCCCAATGAAATGCAAGTTCAGACTCACTTGCTGGTCAGCATTCTTTGGAAGACTGTTCCGGGAGCGTTTCAGAGTCTGGGAGCCGATTAATGCTTCCTTAGATATTACCCATGCCACATCTATACTGGTAACCCCTTCTGGGGACATAAGGCCACAGAGTCACATCTGGAAAACTTCTTAACATTCCACATATATTGCTCTTTGGAACACAGATCCAGGCTGGGCCAGAGAATGACTGGAGAGCAGCCCTGAGAAGAACTTGGGGGTGTTGGTTGATGAGAAGTTCAACACGAGCTGGCAACATATGCTGGCAGCCCCAGAAAGCCCCCCACACCCTGGGCTGCATCCCCAGCAGGGCGAGGGGGGGGGGATTCTGCCCCTCTGCTCTGGGGAGACCCCCCCCCCAGTGCTGCCTCCAGCTCTGGGGCCACCAACATCAGAAGGACATGGAGCTGTTGGAGCAGGGCCAGAGGAGGCCACGGAGATACTGGGAGGGCTGGAGCCCCTCTGCTGTGAGGACAGGCTGAGAGAGTTGGGGGGGTTCAGCCTGGAGAAGAGAAGGCTCCGGGGAGACCTTAGAGCCCCTTCCAGTCCCTAAAGGGGCTCCAGGAAAGCTGGGGAGGGACTCTGGATCAGGGAGGGGAGCCATAGGAGGAGGGGGAAGGGTTTGACACTGAAAGAGGGGAGATTGAGCTGAGATGTGGGGAAGAACTTCTTTGCTGTGAGGGTGGTGAGAGCCTGGCCCAGGTTGCCCAGAGAAGCTGTGGCTGCCCCATCCCTGGAGGGGTTCAAGGCCAGGTTGGAGGGGGCTTGGAGCAACCTGGTCTGGTGGGAGGTGTCCCTGCCCAGGGCAGGTGATTTAGGACTAGGTGATTTTTAAGGTCCCCTCCAACTCTAACCGTTCTGTGACTATGAAAATAGCCAAGCCAGTTATTTCTGCTGAGGAACAACATATCTGCAATTCACAGGGCACTGCTAAAAAGAAATTTCAATACAAAAGCCTTAGGAATATATTTATATAACATAATGTTAAATTTAAAGATAGCCCAAAACACTTTTCATGCAAATTTCATAGAATCTGAATCCCTCCTAATCCAAACTTGTGTACACTAATGGTTATACCTTATTAATTTATTCTACTCTTAAAATCAAGCATAGCTATCAAAACTTATGCTGTGCTCTATGCACATAGACCCTAGGCAAAAGAGAAAATAAAGTCTGCTTTGGGATGATATATGTTTCCTAAATGCATGAAAGATGAACAAACTATTTCTAGAAATCCAGAGACAGAGAATTCCAGAGCCAGAAAAATAAGATAAGACCCTGGAAACTGCAGTGGATATGGCCAGAAAAATGTTAATGCTAACAAAGCGCTGCTGTACCACATTTCTTGTTGGGCAACAAGTTTAAAGCACTTTAACACGGATGACATTCACCAGACAGTCACAGTCATCCACACAAAGAGAAGACTATTTTGCTGTTGCTTTTGGAATATCTGACCATGTATATTAGGCAATGGTTTCATTTCAGTGCTAAGTCACAGCCACACCAACAGCCAAGTCACATACACTGACATTGAAGCAAGAATACACGGGAAGGTTAAAAACTTCGTGGCTGTTTTTTGAAAGGCAGGCTGTTATCTAGACACACCTTTAATATTCATTCTTCAACCTTAAAAGAAAGGCTAAAATGCATTCACTGCTATTAATGAACAAGTAAGAAGCGGGTATGCTCATCACAGGAAAAAAAAAAAAAAAAAGCTTCCTAAGACAAGCTAGCGGTAGGTCAACCCCAAACCAGTCCTGTCCATCAGCTTCACCAGATAAGCAACTCTCTCCCACTCTGCTACTCGCTATTACAGGATATTCCCTACAACTTCAGGTATGAAATAAAATGACTCCGAAGACTCCTCAATACATTATTGTGCTCACTGACCTTCACTTGCTCATGAACCTACTGCATCTGAAGACGACACGGTCCAGTTTTGGTCATGGTGACACCAAAAGATACGGACCCTGCTCCTGCTCCCGTTTCCCTCAGCACAGCCCATTCCAGTCTTCAGTTACTGGTCTCCTGCTGAAATGATGGTACCTGTCAAAAAGCAAACCTGGGCTTTTCCTCATCCCATTGTCTTCTGCTCTCCATGTAGGATGGAAATCCCTCAAAGGTGCTGGTATAGGCTTGCAACAGGGGACTACCTGGCTTTAGGGTTACCCCACTGAACTACAGCTCACTGGGAACTGATCTGGCAAGAGGAAGCACACCCTGGAAAACAACAGCATTTTGCAGGGATCTGAGATCGGAGGTGATCGCCAAAGAAAGAAAATGTAAAACTATGAAAGGGCAGGGCAGATCCAGTTATCACTGCGGTGAGGTGGACCTGCCTGTATCAAAACCTCAATAAAACACTAAGGATCTGACTTGCCCCAACAGAGGGATTGCCAAGGAGATCAGAGGACAGCAACACAAAGAGCATTTCTTCCCCAATTTCAACATTTTAACCACCAATTAAAAACAATGGCTATTAAAAACAACGGTATATGTGATCAACTGTGCGAATGTTCTGTAAATCTGTGGGTTCCCACCCCCAGCCAGGCCTCAGGTCAGCGGCGAGGGGGGGAAGGATTCCATCCAGAAGAGGTGGCCAGAACTGAGTAAAAGAGACTGCTGTCAACAGAGGGACCACCACCTGTATGCATCTCATCAAGACTTAAGGGCAGTGCCTACATAATTAAATAGAAAATTCAAGTAGTATCTCCCTTTGCTTGAATTAATTTCCTACCCCCAGCTTCGAGTCCCACCCGCGTTTCCCTCGCGTTCAGCGATGCTGAGCACAGACGTGTCGTGAGTATTTACAGAAGGAAGGTGGAAAGCTGGAACGAGCTGAAGATTAAATCAAGGGGAAGATATTCTGCTGGTGTCCACGAAAACCAGAAGTTGGCAAGCCACTGTCTTAACTTTAGAGGAACAAAAAGCCACCTTCAGTACTTTAGTAAATAATACATCAGAATCCCTCCATTTTACCTCACAGAATAAAAAAACCAAAGGTGACTTTGTTTGTATCACTGTACTGTCCTTGCACCTTTCCTGGTACCAGAACTTACCTTTAGAAAGCTGTATGCAGAGATGTATCTTCAAAATATACACGACCAAGTATATCGGAGTGGTTTAGAAGTTCACAAGCATAGTAATTTAACACAAAACACGCAAGTCATTTGACTTCTCATTTGCATTCTTGCTTCTCATGAGCTTGTGTGTGAACTAGACACACGCCCAGTAGAACAGGTCTAGCTCCTCTGCACCCACAAGAGCTCAATTTGCATGGGTGGCCATTGCAAAGGAGCAGAGACGCTTGGCAGCTCTGCATCCCCACGCGTGCTCTTTCTGCTTTTTCCCCAATCTGATCCTCTAAGTCCAGCTATTTCCTCAGATCAACACTCGCCTTTCATTATAGGCACACTCTAATTCACACTAGCTGCATTCCTGCCTGTTCTGATGCCTGGAGCAAGATACCTCAGAACTGCCAACTGATATATACATATATATATATATATATATATATATATACACACACATATATATACATATATATATATATATATATATAAAAATCTTTTCGCACAAATTAATTGGAGTTTTGAGTGCCTGACTGACCTGTGAAACTGGCTCAGAAAAAAAAAAAAACCCACCAAAAAACAGAGGGTGGTTTTCCACTTTCCACACACGGAAACAAGGATTTGAAAACGCAACTCTACTTGTTTTGCCCAAGCTGCGGTGATTTCTACAACTCTCAGCTACCAGAAGAACTTAAAACATTAATAAATCACAAACATCCATTTCTCATGGTTTTCCACTCATGAGGCTGAGATAGGAAAGCAAATATTTAAGGAACAATGACAGAAAGAGTACATTTTTTAACATTACTGTAAAAACAGCAGAAGTAGACATAAGAAAATAAACAAGGTTGTATCATTTTGTGTTTTCAAGAAAGAAGCTATTCATGAAGTATGGAGGAAAGAAGAAGAATGTATTTTATTCCTCCCCTCATGGGGCTTTTAAATACATACAACATACCGCCAGCTCTGGGAATTTTCAAAAAGAATAATGCAGCACATAAGCAGGAATAACATTCAGAGCCTCTGACTATTTCCCTCGCTCATCTCCGAGCACACATTCCAGCGGAAAGATCTCTGCTCTGAGCTCCATTCAGAAGACACACAGGACGCCGAGGCGCTTTGTACAGCTATTATCTGAAAAGTCTGACCCCGCAACAAACGACATCAGAGAAGAAAGCTAAATTATCCAAACTTTATTTCAGCATTGTACGCTCAACAGGGTGTTTTGCAGATCTGACTAAGCAGCCGGTCTGCTGCTAGGTAAGCAAAGAATTTCTGATCCTGTTTGTACAACGCTGAACTCCAGCAGGCAAGAGGGCGAGCTGTGAATTTTCTGCGAAGCTCATCTGATTAAATCACATACTATTTTTGTATTAGCATTTCTGTAAAGGAAAGGCACTTCCATTTACCCAAACGTAAATTTGGCTTAAACAGAAGTGGGAATACATGATCCACACGAAGAAAAACAAACACATAGGGCCTAGCTGGCTTGTTTCTCTTTGCAGTGAAGTCTTTTTATGCTTAGCAGATGACAAATCCTTTTGGTATATCCACTATTTAATACCCACCACTTAGTCCTAGGTTTTGCTTTTGTCATATTTAGAAGAAAATAACACGTAATTTTCCAAGGCCTAGAACAGTAGTCCTACACTCAATAAGGATAGTGACTAATAACAAGAAATCCGTCCTCTCTTTTTTTGACCCAAATCTTTTCTGGCATTTTTTTTTCAGTCTCAAAAATCCTTGTAAGATTTTGCTGGGTCCAGCATGGGCAGAGTTTGCTCCTCACCCTTTGCAGCAGCACTCCGGGACTGTGTGGATGGGAAGGATGGAGGTTCAACCACTTGGTACTTGAGAAGTGAGTCAATGGGCCATCTGATACATTTATGCTTCTTTATGTTGTCTCTAAGGTTCAGGATTCAGCAATGAAACTGAGATGAAATGGATCAGAAAAGTTAGTAAAAATGTAATTGTTCTTGTTAGTAAAGAACAAGTCCAGAGAAGAAGAGCTAAGACTATCTTTGTAACAGATCTCATCAAGTATAAAGGCACTTCACAAAAATGAAGGCTGAGAAGCGATAAAATTCCTCCCTCTACATACCTAAGGGATAAATAGCAGAGAAGCGACGCTATTTGATCTAACAGATATTGTGACTACAAGGATACAGCCAAATCACCATAAAAAAACGAGATGGCTTATATCCACCAGAGCCTTCTGAACAGCCTCAGCGTCTTTTCCAGTTCTGTTTCCAGTTCAAGGTCACGCAACTTCCCTGCCCTGATCACACTTCCCTCTAGGAATAGTTTTTCACTGACGTATTGACCACTGCAGCTACTTATTACTACTGCCACTTCAATCACGTAAATACTGGATGGAAAGAAGGAGCTAAATAACTCTACGGAAAAGAATCTAATGGCTGCAGAGAAATGACAAGGCGAGCTCGAGTCAGCAGTGCTTGTTTATTTTGACAGCAGCGCTGTGCTTTATGGGGATCAAAGCCAAACCTAACCCAGGGCTGGGCTGGAGTAGAGCACCCCGCTTCGGAATGCTGTGTACCCGATACAGACCGTACACAGAAAGGCAGTGAGAATGATCAGATGTTCAGCAAACAACCTACAAGGAAGGGCAGAAAAACAGAGGAGACTAGCCTGACAAAAGGACCATAAAGTCTGTAAGTACTTTAAATAAATACCTTTTTTTCCTGTTTGCAGCCTGTACAAGAAGAAATGGGCTTACACTGCAGCAAGGAAGATTGGGGTTAGATGTTCTGACTAGTAAGGACAGCCAGGAACCGGACTAAACTATCAGGGAGCAGAAATTTCAGTATAACTTACCTCCCAGAACAGCCCACATAACCATCTGTGAGGAACAGTTACGTGTAACCGACCCTGCCCTGAAAGGAACCATGGACCAGGTGGCCTTCCATACTGATGAGTCGATGTTTGATTATTTCATATTCTATCATTATTTATTTGTTTTACTACGATATCTATAAAGTCTAGCCACTGACTCATGCCTAGCTCTGGGATGGGATAAACATGTGACAGAAATTCCATAACGGGCACAAAAAAGAAATGTAAGAGGCAACGGTAGAATAGACAGGTAGGAAGGCCAAAACAAACAGCAAAACATCATTACAACATCAACAGCACGTCAACAAATAACTCTGAAGGCTTTTGCAGTCATCACAGTAAAGAAAAATTAAGGGCTGTTTAGGAGAAGGGGTTGTTTGTGGGATACTCCTCCCTGTATGAAAATAATGGTTTTAAAAGCATCTGGCAGACAACGGAGGCTGGCACACTGCGTCAAGCAGAACTGGTGGCTAAGGTGAGGTGATGAGAAATAAGGCAGTGTGGGATCTGAGACAAGGAAAAATACTTCCTATTGAAAGCAAAAGAGCAGAGCAGAATAAAGGGATGAAATCCCAAACCCCGATCCCGTACAACGCCCTCCACAGCATCGCTCTGCGTGGATGTGACACATGACAAAATCTGTCAAGTTAGAGAAAATAATATTGGAAGGAGCGATTCATTAGATGGTATGACGTTGCACAAGTTGCAAGATGGCCAAGGATCTCACCAATTAAGATTCCATGTAGAAAGAAATATGAAAGTTTAGACAACCTTACTCAGAACTAGAGAGAAGTCCTACTTCAAAGATAATACCCAATTTGAATTTGCATAAGCAAGTAAGGCTGTTTCATCTGCTGTGACTCAGACAGTGAAGGAAGGCTGGCAGAGGATGGGAATCTCCAGTTTAACAGCGTGATGCATAAGCTGATGCCTCACGTACACGGACACTTGCAGAAATACAAAATGAAATTTTAAATCGTGTCAGAAAACAGAAGTAGGTAACGCCAGAACCGCCAGCATGACCACTAACTTCATGCTTACGCAAAGCCAGGCACAGAGGAAGCAAGATAGCGACAGCGGTCTTCGGTTACATACAGCAAAGTAAACGTGACACGGTAAGGAAGCATCTAGGAAGGTGAGAAGAGAAATGCTGGCAACCAGCCACACGTGCCACGGGAAAACCAAAGTCCAAAAGCACGACTGCTAGCGGCAGAAGCGAGACGATCAAGGAAATTTCTGCTTCTAGGAATAAACATGTTTATGTTGGCTTTGCACCAGGTCGTATGTAGTAGACTGACCAGTGAAAAGAGATTTAAGAAAAGCAGACATCGTAACCCCTTCTGCTCCGAGATAAAGTTGAGATTTGACTTGACCATCGCTACAGTTGAGCTGTGAATTGCAACCTCAAACGATTTATCATCTGCGAATGGACGTCTCGAGACAGAATGGATGACACAGCCATTTACCGAATTCAGTCGTTACGTGTTAACCCCCAGCCCCAGGCCTGCCCACCGAAAACACCAACACTTTCTTCATTTCCAGGGGACAAAATCACCTGTAATTTTATGCAGGGCTGAGGCACCACAGAAACCTCAAGCTGCAAAACGGGGCGTATACCACTGAACTTTAAAACGCATTACATCTTTCTGGAGGGCTGGGAACAAGACAATCACATCATCATTTATATATTCCTACACAATTAAAGCAAAATCTTTTGTTCGGATCACAGAACTCAGCTGTGTCAATTGAATTGCTCTGATTGAACTAATTGAATTTCAATTGCCCAAGTCTGGGTTTGAACAGTTTTGTATGACATTCGAAAGACTGAAGACTTCCTTTATAAATGGAAGTAAGTGTGTGTGTGTGTGTGTGTGTAGGGACAACAAATGATTTGGCTGTTACCCAGAAAATAACAAATGGGTGCTGCGTTTCACTGGAGCAGCACATGCACTTTTCTCTTTTGGTGGAGGCCTCCATTTATCAGGGTGCTGTACAAAGCGCTGCCTGTGTTTGAGGGTCCTCTTTCCACGCGGAAAGAGGAAGGGACCCTCACTCTGCAGACTATTGAAGCAAAACTGAATATTACTTACCCCAGCCCTGCTTCACCCCTGTAGCTATTATTGTGTTGGCAGACACGGAATGTACTTGAATTACAGCTTGGACTACTTGTAAACCTCCTGCTTTTGCCACCCAGAAACTCCATACCCACCTAGGAGGGAAAACAACACGATGTGGCCACAAGAGGATTAGGATTCTCAATTATTTCCATTAAACCATTTATTTAATTAAATTGTAATTAAATGCCAGGCTAGATCTCATGGCTGATGTCTACCAGAAGCTTCTGTGCAAACTTGCTGATTGCTCTTTATTCCCGCTGCAGAAGTAGAACCGTAAGCGGCTTACGAGCCAAAACCAAAGCGCGCACAAAGCCAATGGCAACAATTCCATGAACTCCACGAGCCAGGCCACCACATCCTGCGTGTGCTCAGCCTCCTATTCAGCACCAATCCATTATGCTTATTCCAGGACACCACTGCCACTTTAAAGGCAACAATGGTGCACACACACGCAAGAATCACGCTTTGTAACTTTCCAAAAAGGCCCATCTACTTTAGATTTGAAATTAATTTGGTTTTGATAATAACTTCTACACTACAGAATTTGCTTCCTCCCCCCTTCATTCTGTCTCTAAATAAAGTTTCCACGTATCCTAGCACGAGTCTGGTCTTCAACTTGCTAAATTAACTTTTCCTTTTCTTCCTCTGTGTCTCAAATGTAGCTCCATTTATTTTAACAACTGGGCATTAAAAAAAAAAAAAAAAAATGTAGGAGGCAGCCCACACACTTGAAGAACAGCCACACACCTGAGGAGCGGCAGGTACTTTTGGGAGGACAGGAGGGGTAACTCTACCCTCAGTCAGGATTTACGAGTTCTCATCTCTACCTTTCCATTAGGCAAAAAAATTAAACAAGTCACAAAGAAAAGCAGAAAAACTAAAGGATTATTAAGCTCTGTTTGTTAACCTACTTTGGAGACTGGGAAGACCTAATTGTTGAGGAAAAACACTCTGGGATGAGCCGATCTCCTTTGACACCAGCTGAAACTGTGGTCTTCATTTTAGAACTGGAACTATATTTGTTCCATTGGCTTTAAAAGATTATTTAAATTAAAAAAAAAAATAAATACGCAGTTTTCACCCTGCTTTCTGTATTAGAAAGAGATTTGAAGATGGCACAGAAAAAGGATTAAACTACAATATTCAGGCTTAGGGGTTTCATTGTTCAAAAAAAAAAAAAAAAAAAAAAGACCACCAACTTTCAGGCAAAAAATAAAGCCTGTGGAGAATCTTAATTTTTAATGGCATTTTCAAAAGTACATGACTCTCATTTCATAAACCAATAGCCATCTACAATGAAGAAAATACGCAATATAACTGCCACAAAAAGGGCCAGTTTATTAGGGCTGAGCCCCAGTGCATTCTTCCCAGTAAAAGATTCTTCTCATTTGAACTAGAAATTTCTATTAAAAGGAAGCCTGGGTCTAGCAGAACATTGCTTATCCCTTCTGCCCCCAAATTTTTCAAGAGCTCCTAACTCTAAATTCCATTTTGGATCAAATCTGAAGTGTTCCATTCAACATAATTGGAAAAAAAGTATTAAATGAAACGTCTGACCTGCAGTTTAAGGAATGACAAATAGAAAGTATTATCGTGGAGAGAAGCAGAAAAGTCCTATTTATCACAGTACTGAAACAAATGTATTACTGAAATAAAACCTTGTGTAATCAAAGTTCAAAAAGAGAAGTGCAAAATATTTAAGGGTTGGGATTTTTTTTCCTTACCTGAATTCAACAGGTTTTAGTTGTTATCAGAGTTAATCCAGTCCCTCTGAATCCCTGCCCTTCCACTGTTACTTACAGAAAACTCAAAGCAAAATCTTACCACCTCCAATTCCAAAATTTTAGCCCAGCCCGAACACTTTAGTAAATCCCGCGAAGCTTCGGTGTCAAGTTTGAAATCAAGCAGAAATAGCTGCATCCACATATGCTGGTGGGAAGTTGGCAAGTGGGACAAGGTATTACCCTTCTGCTCCCATCCTTATTGCTGACACTACAACCAGTAGAGCACTGGATGTGACAGGTTTTTTTAGTGCTGGCAGAAGTTACTACGGCAGTTGCACTGGTAATTACTACGCTGGTAACTATGTCCCATGAATCACATTCCTTTTGAAGTCCCCTGCCCAAGAACTGTCCTCACTTTCATCTTCACTACTTAGAACTGTCAGACTTGAAAGCTCCCACATCCACCGCAGCAAGATTCGGACAATACGCTCTTTCTACAGCAGGTACTTCTTATTGTGAGCGTAGAAACACACTCCGTTCTTCTGAAGTACTTCTGCTAAATCAAAACCTAATCATTCCACGAAGTATAAAAACTACAAGTACATTTCCTTTTTTTCCTCCCCGGAAAAGAGCAGAACTGGTCAAATACTCCCAATAGTTTTCTTAAAGTCCTAGTGCAATGGTAAGGCTGCTGTACTTTCGGGGCTTGTAAAAACCTGGCATCATGTTCTTGTTGCTTTGAGTGACTCAGACAAACTACTATTAAAAAAAAAGAACAAAAAACACTCTTCTAATTTATCCCAACACACAGAGATTTGCTAAGAATCTCTGATTTCTCTATTTTAATTACAGTCCTCCAAAAGTCTCTTGTCATTTTCAGGAACAGCTAAATCAGTCCCGCAAACTCTTCTCAATAAACTTCATTTTATACAGTTTTGTTTCGACATCTACATTCGCTGTATTTTCCACCTTAGTTACAAAAATCCATTAACATGTTTTTAGCTTTGAATTCTGGTATGTAACTCTCTTAAACTTTTTGTGCTAAAAATTGTCATTTTTCTTTCCTACTCCTGATTTTGTGTTTTATTTTGCCACACTACAGCTGAATTTATCAGCTTTTTTTAAAGGGATTGTATCGGGACTTTTGCAAGAACCTCTGAACTCCTTTTCCTCTTTTCCTACTTGGGTGTTGACTCACTCACAGATTTATAGCAGGCTAAAAAAAATAGAAATATAATGCTGATTTCCCCCCCTCCCTCCTGTCACATGTCTAACAAGTTGTATTTTGATTCTCTACAAACTACTCAGGAAAGCCACACGGCCCGCTCACTTGAATTCTAAGTTATGCTACATCTTCAATTTAGGATGTTTTTTTCACTTTCACATTATACACGTATTTTTCCCCAAAATTATCCTGAAGGTCTATCTAGCAACTAAGCTAATCCCTAGTATTTCTGGTTTAACAATGTCTAGTTCTTGAGATTTTACAGAAGTTGATCGCGGACAGGGCAGCTTGTAAAAGGAAGACCAACAGCAGTTAAGTACTTATTTTGTAGCTGAATATTCAGCAGTTATAGGTATTATAAGCCACTAGAACTAACTGAACAGTTATTTTTCATTTGTTAAATCCTGTACAGTAAAATGAAGTATCAAAGCCATAAAAAGCCCACTTATTTGTAACAATGTCATCCTAACTTCATAATAAAATGATTAATGCTTCAGAAAAGAATTATGAATTTGCCAGTTTATGTGAGGAATTACCTGGTTGGCTACAGAACACCAAAGAATAAACTTAATACTCTTAAAGTATCATTTTCACAAAAAAGAGACAATATACAGTGCATCTCCTGGTTAAAAAAAACAAACAAACACAAAAACCCCCCAACAATCAAAACCTCCAAAACTCATCTAAACCCTATTCTAAAAGCACACCAACTGCAACAACCAGTTTCAGCAGGAAATAAATAAAAACATATTTGACAAAGAGAAACTCGGGGTGGGAAGTGGAGTACTGCAGAAGATTTGCAGAAAACTACGTAAATTATTTTAAATACTGGTGTAGAAGTTATGGAAGGTTTATGGGTGTATACATCAGTCAGTCTATTTCTGTAGACCAGGAAAAAATATGTGAAACTTAAATTCTTCCCTTGTTTTATTAATTATGAATTTCTACACTCCACTGGTATGCCTGATATTGTGTAAATAAAAATGGAAATAACATCTTACACTCAACTCCGGGGAAAAAAAAAAGCCATTTTTGAGATACACCAGAAGTATTCACCTCTTTTCCTCTTAATTTGCTAACTTAGGTTATTTAAAATAACCTTTCTTCATTTCTTGTCTGTGCTTCCGGGTATCAATCTCTTAGGTGAAACACTGCTAGAAAACAGAATATTGTGACACAGATGTGGAGTATTTGCAAGCAATTAATGCAGATACCAATGGGAATCACTCGTAAGCCACAGCAATTATGCACCGGTCCCAGAAGCAAGCACTGAAAAACATATTGTTTTGAACTTGCCCAACTCCCTCAAAGGGCTGATTACATTTTAAAAATGAGCAAATAAGAGCAGACAAGAACCCTTCTGGGTTTAGACTTGACCACTCAGTTTACACCTTGTTAAACGCTACTGGGAGAGATTTAAACAACTGAACAACAGACAGAAGGCACAGCACCGACATCCAAGCCTCTTAAAACGGTAGTAAGCTCCAGTGATTATTCATCCAACATCTTGAGCTTTTCTTTTTTATTTTTTCTTTCTGCCTATAGCACTCCCCTATTGATCTTAAGGGTCTCAAAGTATAAATCTCTGTTGTCAGAAAATTTACGGTTTCCCATTGCTCGTTTTTGTCCCTTTTCCCCAGAATTCCTGGATACCAGCAATCAATACTGCTCTAAATTCCCCTTAATGACCAACACTCCAGCTATGCTGGGGCGTGGGGAAGCGGGACAATTTAAGAACAGAATTTTCTCCTTCCAGTTGCCGTATCTACATACACAGAAATGACTGAAGAGGATGTTACACAAAACATGAAGGAATGCATTGTCCAGATGCAGGAGGGACAAACAAGATACCAGCAGATCTACAAAGGAGTATTATAAGCCAGAAAAAAAAAAAAAACACCAAAAAAAACCACACAACAAAAAAACCAATCAGCAGCTCATTTTAGCAAACGCTCAGCTATCCAGCAATTTTAAACATAGAACACAATAGCATTTCACACATGATGCATATGCTTAATGTACAGGAGCCCTTCATATGAAACTTGAGTTAATGTTAAAAAAAAAAAAAGAAACATTGAGAACCATCAACAACAAAATATAAACTGTGGATGAATTCACCTAATTGACCAAATTGCAGTTACATTAAATATTTTTTAAGGCTAAATCAGAAAATCCATTAAAGATAATCATGTAGAAGCACATCAAAACCTAACTCTGGCTCAGCAATAACTGAAGGGTTTCTATAGTGAGTGTTTTTAGTATTTCAGAGTTTGCCCCAGGATTCTGACATATGATCAGCTTCAACACGCAAACCTGTATTTAGAATCTCCTTTTTATGTAGTTAACAACAGCTTGCTTTGAGCAATGAAGAAATTGGACAAATATGTCAACCATGTACAAAAATCAAACATTAACCGTAGAGATTACAGTGATTACTCACAATATTAACTTCTTTGTGCTTGAACTTTAAAAACCACAACACACAGATAAGAACGGAGAATATTTTGATCTTCCATCGGGAGAGTGACCAGGGATCCTACAGAGCAGTTTCCCACCCTCGCAAGCCAGACTCGGACCACTTTTGCTGCTCCGCTCCGTTAAGGACTCCGAGAAGAGAGGATTCCATACAGTGTGTCAGTAGGCAGTATTTCTAATCAATGACATCTCTAACGGGTAGCTGACAGCTTTATTCACAGAAACACGTAATAAAAATTCCTCAGCTAAAACTTAGTATCGCTTCATCAAAATGTAACAGTTGCTTCTTCTATTACAAAGAGAACAAAACCAGATCCTTAGTTTAAATACGCATTTTTAAAGCTGATTTGCTTTTTTTCCTATCCTAAAAGTATTACTCAGTCCAGTGACCTCATTTTTTTTTTTGTTGCTGCTTGTTTAAGAAAAGCTGTACTCTGCAAAGATATTATTTAAAGTTTATTTACTGTTGTGATAGGACACTTAGATATTTGGCCCGTGGAACATTTCCACTCATTTTTGGTTCTCCAAACAGTTCTCAAGACTTCTCAAACCCATGCAATACACACAGCATGCATATAAAAGGGGCAGAGGGGAAAACAATCGTTTTAAGCATTTCATTTTGGTTTTGAACTTTGAGTAAGTTTCCTCCAATACTTTGGATGGGGGAATTTCATACAACTTGGAAACACACAACACATTCTTTCTTCTGAGAAAATGAAAGAAGCATCTCAGAAACTTTTTTAAAAAGTATTATGTTGGTTTAGTTAATACTTATAGACACTTTGTTTCCATGATAAAAGTTTTTTTCCAAAGGTCTTCACCTGTGCCATGGAAACAACTCCAGACCAAACCTTCCTTTGTGAAGCCTCAGCCCAGCGGCCACCTTTGTTCACACCTGTAAGGAAGAATTTAAAACAGAGCTAAAATAAAAATCACCCTAATTCAGAAGTCCTAAGCGCTTTGTAAAGTTTATACTCCAAAACTACCGCAGTAACTTCTATTACGTTGAAACCGGTGCCACAGAACAACGAATAAAATTAATTGTCCGTGACACAAACAAAACTGAAATAACACAGCTTGAACAGCTAAATCATAATAAGGCCCTAAACCACCACAAAAATATGAACCTGTTACAGAATACTAGTGGTACCATGTTATAAGTTACACTTTTTACCTTAAGCTGGATCCAGCTTGACCTTTCTCGCAGCTCGCACGCTCTCACAGAACTTGTGCTTAGTCGTCAACTGCTTTCATTACAGTTTATCCACAGGCAACGCAGGTAGAAGTACCTCCATCCTGCGCTGCAAAATATTTTGACAAGACAGACAGTTTTCCAGCAATTCTCATCTTTTTGTTGATAATGAGTATCGCATATTTCAAAGCAACACCGAGGGATTTTTACAGCCCTCTCTTTTTCAATCACCCGAGGTGAAGGCAAGGTTAACAAGTCCACAGAAACTCCAGTGACCCTGCACAAAGGGACAAGCTAGAATTCTCACTAAACAAACGAAGCACATTTCACCTATCATCCAAGCCCAATGAAAACGGCCCCCTACGTTTGATAAAACCAGTCACAAACACACGGAGACAAGCAAGTGTGGGGTTTCACTACCCTCAGAACGCCAGCGGATCCAATACCTGACGCAGAGAGCAAGCCCTGCCAGGACATACTTGGCACCTCCTTTCAGAAGCTTGCCTGGCAAAAGATGCAGGAGAATATACCTCCTGTTGGCAAGACAGGCCCTGCCCCACCGCTTCATCCAACAACTGGACGCCAGTAACAGCAAGAGCAAGCTCCCGAGAGGCTGCAAGGCTTCTGGCGACACTTCCATTCACAGCAGCTACAAGCACCTCCAAAAGCAGCTTTCCAGAGAGGCAATCGACCGACCCGGGATTTCTTTTGCACAATCAACGCCTCCCCTGTCCTCCCTCTCTCTACCCCGAACCCTCAGCAGCCCCTTCACCCAGAGCCGGGGTGGGGGGGGGGGGGGGGGGGGAGGAAGGGGGGAAACGG
Source organism: Numenius arquata (assembly GCF_964106895.1). Classification (NCBI taxonomy): domain Eukaryota; kingdom Metazoa; phylum Chordata; class Aves; order Charadriiformes; family Scolopacidae; genus Numenius; species Numenius arquata. Next base: position 1,530,582 of record NC_133586.1, read on the forward strand.
ACGCGAGAGCCAACACTCCGCGCTGACCAACCGCCCCCCCCCCGCCCAGCACAAGCGGCACCGACACTCTGCGGGCGCTCCGGCTGCTGCCCTGCCGCGGGGACCCGGCGGAGGGGGCGGGCGGTGCCCCGGCAGAGCGGGGCGGCCCGACCCGGCCTCCCCTCACGGCCGCCACCGCCGCTGAGGCGACGGCCGTCCCTCCCCCGCGCGCCGCTCAGGCCCGCCCGCCTCGCGCTCTTCCCCGCCTCCCCCCCCCCCCCCGCCGCCTCCCGCCGCGCGCCATTCCTCGCGCTCCGCCGCCCCTCAGCCGCCTCGCTCCGCACCTTTCCCTCCCTCCTGGCTGCGCGCCCCTGCCCGGGCGGCTCCGGCTCTAGGGCCGCTCCCCGCCCCGCGCCTCGGCGCCTCCCCCCGGATC